>NW_025895687.1:0-1581 GCF_002878395.1 Capsicum annuum
GCAAACTTTTGGAAGTCTTTTCAGAGGTGTTTTGGAACACAAATGAAATTGAGTACAACTTTTCACCCTCAAACAGATGGACAAGCAGAACGTACCATCCAAACACTTGAAGATATGCTACGAGCTTGTGTAATAGATTTTAAGGGTAACTGGGATGATCATTTACCTCTTATTGAGTTTGCCTACAATAATAGCTATCATTCAAGTATCAAAATGGCACCATATGAAGCTTTATATGGAAGGAAGTGTAGATCAGCAATAGGATGGTTCGAAGTGGGTGAAACTCTTTTGTTCGGACCGGATCTTGTTTATCGAGCCATAGATAAGGTTAAAGTAATTCAGCAATGACTGAAAACAGCCCAAAGTCGAAACAAGTCATATGCGGATAGTAAAAGGAGAGGGCTAGAGTTTTCTATAGGTGACTGGGTATTTTTGAAGGTATCACCAATAAAAGGGGTAATGAGATTTGGAAAGAAAGGGAAGTTGAGTCCACGTTATATAGGCCCGTATAAGGTCACTCGAATGTTTGGACAAGTTGCATATAAATTAGAGCTACCCCAAGAGCTCTCATCAATACATCCGGTATTTCATGTGTCAATGCTTCGAAAGTGCATCGGAGATCCATCACATATCACTTCTACTGAGGATGTGCAAATTACAGAAGATGTTACCTATGAGGAAGTGCCTATTGCTATTCTAGATCGTCAAGTTAAGAAGATGAGAAATAAAGAGATAGCATCGGTGAAAGTACGTTGGAGAAATCGTCAAAGGGAAGAGATTAAATGGGAAGCTGAGGAAGCAATGAAATATAAGTACCCTCATTTGTTCAAAGATGAAGGGGAAGTTCAAGAAACGGAGTTAGAACATTAACAAGTAAGTTTTTTTTATATATGCATAGTATTTATGTGATGATGTGAATGTTAATGATGGACTTGAACATGTTTCGGTTGAATAAATACTATTCGAGGACGAATGTCCTAAAGGGGGGAAGGATGTAACACCCCGTATTCAAGTACATGTATTGGCATATTCAAGTACGTGTATTGGTCTTATTTATATGGAATTAATTTTTTTATTTTATTTATACCGGAATTTGCCCGTCGATGGTTACATGCGAAGGTTATTGAATAAACTTTTCAATGATATAAAGATTTCCAAAAATGGATAGGTTTAGGATATAATTGACCACGTTCGAAACTATAAAACGGTGGCCGGGATATTTGGGAATAGTAAATGTGCAGGAAAATTTCCTGAACACAAACTACTGAGGCCAGCCAATTTTTTGGGTCAACTTTGAATGATCATAACTCCCTTAATATAATGAACTAGGAGAGCTGCGACCTATTAAAAGAAAGATCTTTGAGTCTTCTTTCCAATTCAATTGGTTTCATCCAAATCTAAAGTCTAAGTAAGGAGTTATACTCGTTTTACTTCAGCCTCTCAAAACATATTTTTAGGGTCAACTTCAAACAATCATAACTCCTTGTACAGGACGAACTGGGTGGCCTACTTTATAAGAAATGAAATCCATTTGAATTATCTTTCCAATGATATAAATTTCACCAAAATCCGATATCGGAG
>NW_025895688.1:0-1308 GCF_002878395.1 Capsicum annuum
TTGAGAATTGAGATTTGAGAGAATGAAAAATTGTGTGGAAAATAATTTGAAAGTCTAGGGTATTTATAGGAATTTTTTGGGTTTTAAAAAATATTTTAATTAAAAAAAAAGATTTATTTAAAAATGGCCAATTAGCCGTTTTTAGGGCCGAAATGGTAATATAGCCGTTGGGCCCAAGGGGCTAAAAACTGATTTTTTTTTTAAAAAAAAACAATCGGGCTAGTTAATCGTCGGGCTTGGACCGGGCCGGGTTAGCCGGGCCCAAAATAAAAAAAATCCGGCCCGAGACCCGATACCCTACAGCCCGTGGGCTGACCGGGCCAGATCAAACTGGGCTGATTTTCCTAAGTGGGCCGGGTAGGGTCGGGTCAACTCGGCCCGTTTGACACCCTTATTTCTACTGGATAGAATATGGATTGTTGCATATAGCATGGGCCGGATGAGAGTTTAAACGTGATAAGATATTTATTCAAAGTGGATAAACCAAGAGACTCCATAAAGCAAACGAGTCCTTATGGAGTTAGACGTCTACTTGATTGGGATGGTCAACTAGAGTTATAAATACACAAGGTCATCATAAATGAAAGGACACACACTTACAGTGAAAAGCAAATTAAAGGGACAACACAATCAAATAGAGGGAGTACATCGAACAAGTTGAGGGCAACTCGAAGTTGGGTTCAACAGTCGAGGGTGATTGTTGATTTATAGGAATTCGAGTTAGTTCATAGGATTGCAAGCAAGGTGATTTGTTGGATTTGAAATTGATAGGGCGTCATGCGGAAGCTTATAGTTTGCAAATGTAATACCCCGGGAAAATTTTCGTTGAAATTTTGTGCGTAAACGTGTTGGGTTCTATCTTCTAGAATGAATTATAAATTTTTCGTGCGAAATGTATTAGATTATGACCCACCATTGAATAGAGTATCGAATAAGCTTTACAACGATATGTGGATCATCCAAAACGGACACCCGAGCGACAAGTTATGAACATTCCGATCAAACCGTGAATAGTAGTGAACAATAAAACGTGAAGGAAAAAGTACTGAGGCCTGACATATTTTTTCTCCAACTTTAAACGATCATAACTCCTTGTACATAATGATCTGGGTAATCTACTATATATCAACGGAAAGCTCTACGAGTTCTCTTTCCAATGAAATTTATTTCATCCAATTTGTCTATCGGAGCAAAAAGTTATGGTCGATCTACTTCAGCCTATCAAAAGTGAATTTTTGGGTCAACTTCAAACGATCATAACTCCTCGTACACAATGATCTGGGTGAGATACTATATATCAACGGAAAG
>NW_025895689.1:0-2809 GCF_002878395.1 Capsicum annuum
AAATTAGGTGGGAGATGACAAAAAAGTCTTTAAATTAAAAATGGTGACAACTTTGATCAGATAAGGTCAAAACTTCATTTAAATTGTGATTAAGTTAGTTGGAGTGTAAAGTGTAATTTTTAAAAACTTTTAAATTTTTTAAAAGTCCTCCACTCTAAATTTCAAATTTTAGAATTCTCCCTTTTTTTCTATCTTTTTTTTTCTCTCTCCAAATTTCTTTCCCCCATCTTCTTCTTCTTATTTTTCTCTCTCTAGATTTTTGTCACGACCCGAACCGGGTCCCTGGCCGTGACGAAATTCCGAACCATAAAGGTCCAAAACACCCCTATCGATCTGATAATCATGCACATGACCCATATGACAAAAGAAATGCGGAAGATACACAATATAACGGAAACATGGTCAAGAATCATATGAAAACAATAATGGGGAATAATGTCCCTCACTCTCAATCAACATCTCGAAACCGTCTGCGAAATCTCTACTACATGACTGAAACAAATAACTATCTGAAAACTGGGACAAGGCCCCAATAGACCCAAAACTACTAAATTATAAATGAAACTGCCAGACATCAGGCCTTCCGAAATATAGAAGGCTCACCAAGTGACTCTGCAAATCTGTCTGAGGAATCTATTGATTTTCTGGACCCCTAGACTGTGCCTCCGAACCTAGAAGGGAAGGGGGTCAATACAAAGGTACTGGTACACAGAAATATCAAAGCAAAAATATAATATTTTTACAAAATATAGGTAAGAGCCACTATAAAGCTGTTTCATACCAAATCATTTGGAAACACATAGGCATAATGTAATAATTTTTCAACAAAAATGTAATGCAGCTAAGCTAGGTGGGATACCCTACATATAATATTTACACCAACTGTCAAACCTCGGTTGCCGTCGAGATTAGAGTATAAGTGAGGGGAAGACATACAAGATCACACAACAGGGTGTCTCGATCCAATAAAGTATGGTAGTGCACAAGATCACAAAGCAGGGCTCCTAACCATAGTCCCAATTTTGGAATGACATAAAGTCAGGTATGCAAGATCACAAAGCATGGTACCAAGTTCCCATGTCGGCAAACACTGTTTCCAGCGATGAGCCCTTACACTCAAACGTCTTCTTCGGGAATCCACCTATCTCATGAAAAATCAATGCATTCAACTTCACTTAATTCCGTCACATATCATATTCTGTAGGGTATCATCATACCCGACTTGCAAGCCATCAATATCACATCATTCTTTCATGCAACCATTATATTCATCATATTTCAACATAACAACCCTCTCCTTGCAAGTCAAAATTTATATCCACTTTCAAAATATTTCATGTCATGCTTATCTAGATGATTTCAAACAATTCACAGCATATGAAAATTCAAAATAATTTCATATCAAGAGAGGGGTTTCATATAATTCATGCTTTCAAGTTATCATCTTTTGAATCATAAGCATATATATATATATAATATGTCAAATCACTTCGGAAATAGGCCTAAAGACCAAATCAATATCATAGAGATGCTTAAAGCATGATTATATTCATAATTTCAAAACCCCCATTTTTAAAACATAAATTTTTAAGCCCATGAGATTTTTTAGATAACCCCACGCACCTCTATATGCACAAGTAATAGGTGCTTCTTGAAGCCTACGTTGCGGGAATTCCAAATATGTGATTAGCTTCAAAAACCTATGGTCGAATCTTGAACTACTTGGATTTTTATTTTGAAACTCTAGAGAGTGTTCTTGAGTAAATTTGATTAATGTGATGATATTTTGGTGTTTGAGGGATTAAATCCCGTGTTTAAGCTGATAGGGGGATGGAAAATACCCAAAATGCCCTTAATGAGACGGAACTTAAATGCTAAAAATTTCCCAAGCGTGTAATAGACCATGCGTCGCATGCTATTTCCCACCACAGTGGAGCATGCAACGCATGCTATATCGCATGCTGCCACCATGCGATAGAGCATGCGACGCATGCTTATCGCATGGTGCTACTGTTTTGGAAATCAAACACACCCTAAACGATGTCCAAAAATTTTGAAACTCCCCCGAGATGTTCTACAACCTTGCCCCATCGCAACACAACAAGAAAATCTGAAAATGGATGTTGGGAAGGTTGAAAATAAAATCCCCGAAGATTACTAGCTAAAATGAGTCTAAGTCTTTTAACACTTAGAATACTTTCAAGGTTTTTCAAGCCTAAAATCATCCCTCTAAGAGCTAGTATAAGCACGACTTTTACGGGGCATTACATTATCCCCCTTGGGATCATTCATCCCCGAAAATGATGACACGGAATACAGTCACGCACGAATTCAAGTATAATTAGACATAGGAAAGAAAACATAGAATAGGAATTGTACCTTCTTTATCAATCACCGGATCGAATAAGTTTGGGTATCTATTTCACATGTCATCTTTCGATTCCCAAGTCGCTTCTTCAACCTTTTGGTTTCTCCACAACACTTTGACTGAGGCTATCTCTTTACTCCTCAATTTCCTAACTTTACGATCTAGGATCGCTAGAGGCTCTTCTTCATAACACAAGGAATCAGTCACTTTGATTTCTTCAACAGGTAACACTAAAGAATGATCTCCAATGCACTTCTTCAACATAGATATATGGAATATCGAGTGTACAGAACCCAAATTTGCAGGAAACTCTAACTCGTATGCAACTCCACCTATCCTTTTTACAATCCGGTATGGTCCTATATAGCAAGGACTCAACTTACCTTTCTTCCCGAATCGCATAACTCCCTTCATGGGAGAAACTTTAAGGAATACCCAATC
>NW_025895690.1:0-1226 GCF_002878395.1 Capsicum annuum
AGAAGGAGAGACCTTGAGTTTGAAGTTGGTGACCTAGTGTATCTAAAAATTTCACCCATGAAGGGGGTGGAGATTCGGAAAGAAGGGGAAGCTTAGTCCCTATTATGTTGGTCCTTACAAAATTCTTAGCCGTGTTGGTAAGGTAGCTTATGAGGTCGAGTTACCTTCTGAGTTGTCCTCTGTTCATCCAATATTCCATGTCTCCATGCTTAGAAAGCATATTAGCGATGCTGTGGTAGTGGATTCCTCTGTGAGTGCTGACATTCAAGAAAATCTTTCTATTGACAAGATTCCTATTGAGATTCTTGATTTCAGTGTCCGAAGACTAAGGAACAAAGAAGTTCCCTTGGTCAAGGTGTTGTGGCGAAACCAATCTGTTGAGGGTACAACTTGGGAAGCTGAGGCGGATATGCGATCCAAGTACCCGCACCTATTATCCACGAACTCCGATCAAGCTGAAGGTACCGTTCTTTCCTAAATCATGCACTTTTGATAAAAGTTGTAGCAGTTCAGCTGTCATTTATTATGTGTTCAGCTGTAGTTTCTTGAATTTATGCATTCTATATTGCACTCGAAGTGAGAAATGATGTGGTGATGAGTCTAATGAATGGTTTCAACTATATGATCTATTTCCTATCTAATCTTGGCATGTCTAGCGCCATTCAAGGATGAATTTTTCAAAGGGGAGGATGATGTAATACCCCGAGAAATATTTTGTTGAAAATTTATGCATAAACGTGTTGGGTTTTATCTTCTAGAATGAGTTATAAATTTTTCATGTGGAATGTCTTAGATTATGACCCATCATTACTTAGATTATTGAATAAGCTTTCCAACTATATGTAGATCATCCAAAACGGACACCCGAGCGACGAGTTATGAACATTCCGATCGAACTGTGAATAGTAGTGAACAGTAAAGCGTGCAGGAAAAAGTACTGAGGCCTGGCGTATTTTTGCTCCAACTTTAAATGATCATAACTCCTTTTACATAATGGTCTGGGTGATCTACTATATATCAACGGAAAGCTCTGCGAGTCCTCTTTCCAATGAAATTGATTTCATCCAATTTGTCTATCGAAGCAAAAAGTTATGGTCGATCTACTTCAGCCTATCAAAAGCAAATTTTTGGGTCAACTTCAAACGATCATAACTCCTCGTACACAATAATCTAGGTGAGATACTATATATCAATGGAGAGATATGAGAGTCCTCTTTCTAATGAAA
>NW_025895691.1:0-1458 GCF_002878395.1 Capsicum annuum
ATACTAGCCCCCATGCTAGTCACCAACTCTGAAGCATACCGAGATAACTAGTGGAATTTCAAGGTATATTTCTTAACTGCCATCGTGCCTTGCCTCAGATTTATGAATTCCTCAGCCTTCACCTCCCTCAACTCTTTGGGAAATAAGTAATCAAGAAAATTACTAGCAAATTTATACCATAAAAAGGACTTAATATTATCACCCCTAATCTACTCCCATTCTTTATACCATTAGTATGATAATTCCTTCAACTAATAAGCTACAAATTCTACACCATCCACCTCAGTAGCATGCATCACACAAAAGATCATTTCTATGTCATCAATGAAATACTGATAATATTTCTCAACTTTAGATCTAGTGAAAATAAAAGGACTCGATCTCATGAATTGACTAACTCCAGTAGCCTCAAAAGATAGAGCAACCGAAGCAAATTGCTCAGTCTAAGAGGCCACCAACTGGGTAAGAAAATGAATTGACTGAAAAAATTTAACATTAGATTTGCTAGCCTGGGGTGCCTTAGGAGGGACAAGAGGAACTGGTGGAGCTCCATCAGGAGCAGCGACCCTAGACTACGTCTGAACTGCTAGAGTAGGACGAGCTCCTCCACATTGTCCTCAGATTGGACAAAAGAGTTTCGAAGAATATCAGATCTTGTTGGACGCATGATCTGAAAGGTGAACAAATAGGGATTAGATAAATTCAAGACCTTAGACTCTATATCTTGAAAATAGAACAACAAGAAAGGGATCTGCTTTAAAATTATGGTGTGCTACATACCCATAAATGAGACTCTACTTGACACGACCTTGTTGAGCACCCAATGGAAATAAACCTAGGCTCTTATACCATCTTTGTCAAAACCCAAACTAGGGCTTGACCATGATGGGCATCTCAAGTCCCACATGGATCGGAGACCACCCCCCGTACCTAATAAAGTAAACATAACATTCTCAATGTCAGATGAATTTTCAAATATATAAAAATATAGATTCAAGAATAATTAATAATTTTATGATCAATAGCTATCCACTAGCCAAAACAACTGCCAATGCTACCCAAGTCCACAATAATCTAACAAAGCCTTCTAAATAAGAACCAAAACTAAATATCAATAAAGTGTCAGGACATGCCCCCTACCATATCCAAAAAAACAAGTCTAAAACATAACAAACTAAAAATAAGTAATGTAGTTTTCCAATGTATGGATGCGTACCACCTTATATCAACTCATTAGCTGATCCTGAATCTTAATCACTAAGCTGGAGAAGTAGAAGTATGGTCAGTTCCTGCATCAAGCGGGGATATAGCATCTGAAAATGGTTAGAGGTTAGAGTGCTAACATGTAACTCAGGGGTACCGAACAAGATAATCCCATGATCAATAGTTCAAAATCATTCAAGATTCTATTCAAATCATCCAATGCATATACATAAATTTAAATATATATATATATAT
>NW_025895692.1:0-1095 GCF_002878395.1 Capsicum annuum
AAGTGCTGACATTCAAGAAAATCTTTCTTTTGATGAGATTCCTGTTGAGATTCTTGATTTCAGTGTCCGAAGACTAAGGAACAAAGAAGTTCCCTTGGTCAAGGTGTTATGGCGAAACCAATCTGTTGAGGGTGCAACTTGGGAAGCTGAGGCGGATATGCGATCCAAGTACCTGCACCTATTTTCCGCGAACTCCGATCAAGCTGAAGGTACCGTTCTTTCCTAAATCATGCACTTTTGATAAAAGTTGCAGCAGTTCCGCTGTCATTTATTATGTGTTCAGCTGTAGTTTCTTGAATTTATGCATTCTATGTTGCATTCGGAGTGAGAAACGGTGTGGAGATGAGTTTAACGAATGGTTTCAGTTGTATGCTCTATTCCCTATCTAATCTTATCATTTCTAGTGACATTTGAGGACAAATGTTTCAAAGGGGGGATGATGTAATACCTCGGGAAATTTTTCGTTGAAATTTTGTGTGTAAACGTGTTGGGTTCTATCTTCTAGAATGAGTTAGAAATTTTTTGGGTGGAATGTCTTAGATTATGAACCACCATTGCGTAGAGTATCGAATAAGCTTTCCAACTATATGTGGATCATCCAAAATGGACACCCGAGCGACGAGTTATGAACATTTCGATCGAACTGTGAATAGTAGTGAACAGTAAAACGTGCAGGAAAAAGTACTGAGGCCTGGCGTATTTTTGATCCAACTTTAAATGATCATAATTCCTTATACATAATGGTCTGGGTGATCTACTATATATAAACGGAAAGCTCTGCGAGTCCTTTTTCTAATGAAATTGGTTTCGTCGAATTTGGATATCGAAATAAAACGTTATGGTTGAGAATTATTTGATTTTTTAGGGGCGTTTTGGTCATTCCCCCTCACCCAAAATCCATCCAAACCCTATATTAAAGCCTATTAGAAGCATTATATGTTATATTTCATCAAATTCCCTCAAAAAGAAAACCCTAAGCTCCTACATCCAACTTTAAGAACCTCCAAAGTTCACCATTAATTCTGCAAATTTATTCAAGATTCCAAGCTCCTAGTTCAAGAACTCCAAGAACCATCATTCAAAGGCACGATTAAC
>NW_025895693.1:0-1397 GCF_002878395.1 Capsicum annuum
ATCACTCGGATATTGCATTTTGATATAAAACCTCATAATATCCTCCTTGATGAAGATTTTTGTCCTAAGATCTCCGACTTTGGTCTTGCCAAACTTTGTGTTAAAAAGGAGAGCATTGTATCAATGTTAGGTGCACGAGGAACCATCGGTTATATCGCTCCAGAAATTGTTTGCAGAAATTTGGGAGGTGTCTCTCACAAGTCTGACGTCTATAGCTACGGAATGATGGTCCTAGAGATGGTTGGAGGAAGAAAAAATGTTGACGCTGGAGCTGATCGCACGAGTGAGATCTACTTTCCACATTGGCTCTATCGACGAATTGAACAAGATGAAGAGCTTCAACTAATTGGGATAATGAATGAAGAGGAGAAGGAATACGCAAAAAAGATGGTGATGGTTAGTTTGTGCTGCATACAAACCGATCCCTTAAATCGACCATCCATGACTAAGGTTATGGAGATGTCAGAAGGAAACCTAGACTCCATGCAAATTCCTCCCAAGCCTTACCTATATACATCTTCAAGAACCGAGGTAGATTCATCAGCAGTAGAACTGGCCTACTCTTTATCTGCTGTTCTGTCAGCTGTTATTTTGTTGTGAACTTTCAGCAAAAGCTGGTATTGTTGCCTCTATCTTCGTCGACTACTGAATTTATTACTTGCTCTGTACCATTTTATAAGACACATTTTCCGTTTTAATCCCCAGACCTCACTTTGTGGACAACAAAGAACTTGAAGAAGAAAAAAGACAAGCTCAAAATGAAAGTGATGTTGCTATATAATAAAGCAATATGATAATTGAACTTACCTTACATAATTCATGGACAAGATTCAGATGCCAAGGACAGTTGAATCATTGAACAGCTAGTCCCGGTGCACTAAAGCTACCGCTATACGTGGTGTCCGGGGAAGGGCTCCACCACAAGGGTGTATCGTACGCTGCCTTACCTTGCATTTCTGCCAGAGGCTGTTTCCAAGACTTGAACCCGTGACCTCCTGGTCACATGGCAGCAACTTTACCAGTTACTCCAAGGCTCCCCTTCTCATTGAACAGCTAGTAGAAAGAGTAAATCCTGGTAAATAAAATGTATGACAAAAGAATTTTACTGCAATTACTTGGGATCGGAAAAGTCTCCGCGTTAAATATTAGATCCATCCAACGACTGCTGCATTTACTCGTCAATTATGCAGTTGTTAGCAATTATACATAATTTTCTCTTCTTTCTTCTTCGATTTAAGATGTGTGTTTCTTTCTCTTTTCAGTCACTTTCATATGCAGTTGAAGCCTTAAACATTTACTCGCGGTTGGTTTTTACACAGGTCAAGGAATCTTGTATCGCTTCAGTTATAACAACAAAAATAAACCCACTGTAATCCCGCAAATAGGGTCTGTGGAAG
>NW_025895694.1:0-1070 GCF_002878395.1 Capsicum annuum
TGATATTTGGTAAACTCAGGGATACTAATCAAAGAACTCCATGATTTAAAAACAGACTTGAATCGAGCCTTGAGAGAATTTCAGTTGGCCAATAAAGGTTTCTGGGGTTGCTTTGATTTGGGTGTTGGTGGGATGCTTCATCAGATACCGGTTTTTTTCTTGATAAGTCGAAAACCTCAGTTTCACAACTTGTTTGTTCTTCTAGTTCCAGCTTTTCCATAACTTCTTGACTGATTAATCTGTTATCTTGTTCATCAGATTCTGAATTTTCCTGCTTTACTCCATTATTCTCTCCATTTAGTTTTTTCCACAGGTAGCATTTATATAAATGTTGGAACCGATAAATAAAGAAAGAGAAAGAAAAAAGAATGAAAAAGCTTGACCAAATGTTCAAATATTAACAGAGGCTATAAATGCTAAATGATTCTTTTTTCTTCGATGAGAGCGTAAAAAAACTTTCAACAGTAACAAAGCCGGTCTTACTAGGAGAAATGGTCAATTGTGATGTAATTTCAAGGAAACATAAAATACGACCTCCTCCATATTTTCTACATATTATATAACAATAGAAAAAAAGATAAATATATTGTTGTGAAATGATTCAAAAAGATTCTTGACCAAGTCTTCAGGAAGTTAGTGAGTTGTTAGTTAGTTTCCTATACTCTAGCAAGTTGGATAGTGCTGCAGATTATTAGCTAGTCAATAAATTAGTGGGTTAGTGGACCTAAAGTTTAGAATTTTCAGTTTATTGTGAGCCTATTTATAGGCATGTCTCTTTACTTTCATATGCAATCAGAAATAAAGAAATCACTGCAGTATTTTCTTCTCTTTGCTCTGTTTCTGTCCAGCTATTCATTTAGCTTCTTTTTTTCCTTTACAACATATATGCCCCTCTATTACTGTAACTTCAAGTGGATAGTGTACTTATACTCTCGCCATCTACCAAGTTAAAATTAATTCTTTTTAATTTCAAACAATAAGACATGGCTTTAAAAATTATATCACCCATTTTATTTACCTCTCGAGACCCAACCTAGCTAAAAAAAATCAATTAGTCTTTTATTCAGACC
>NW_025895695.1:0-1049 GCF_002878395.1 Capsicum annuum
TCTTTCAATGATATAATGTTTTGGTCTTGAGGCCTTTCCCTTAAATTTAATTTTTGATCTGTATATGTGTGTATGTGTTTGAAATTTGAAAGTGAATTGAGAGCATAAAGATTTACCTTCCCTCTTTTGTTATGATACTTATTGATTTTCACGTTTTATGAATTGATAAATTTCACATCTTGAAGCATGGTATAAATATTCATGGTTATTGTTAAATGATTTGAGATTGGTTTGAATTAAAGGAAGGGTGCTTTACTGGTTGTTAAATATTAGCAATGTTTACTAAAAGGATTGCATGATTTTTCACAAAATACTTGGCCACCACATGTTTGTTGAAATGTTACAAAAAATATTCTTGCATAGTTTGACATATGTTTTGAAATAAGTATCTTGCACCGTTTGAATGTTTTGGTGGTTTGAACATTGTTTTGAATGAAAAGAGATGTAACATGATAATGTATGGCTTAGAGATATGACTTGCAAGTCTTGGTATGACGATACCAAATAGATTAATGCCATAGCAGATTCAGAACAGACTAAAATACAGATTTTACTCAGATTTTCAGAATTTGATTTTAGAAAGATGCATGTTTAGAATAGACTAAAATGAGCTTAAAGATAGTTAGGTGGTTACCCGAAGAAAGTACGAGTTGAAAGACTCAATGCTAGAAATCGTGATTTACCGACACGGGGTTGTGGTACCATGCTTTGTGATCTTGTGTACCTTGATTCATATCGTCCCAAATTGGGACAATGGTTAGGATCCCGGCTTTGTGATCTTGTGCACTACCATGATATGTTAATTTGATTGGGGATTTTGACACCCTACTGTGTGATCTTGCGTATCCCCCTTATTGATACTCCAATCCTGACGGCAAACTTGGATTGGGGGCTTGGCCACCGAGTCAAGGACAAATTTCATATAGCCCATGGAATTACAGATTGTAGGATGTACCACCTAACTCAGAAGTAAAACAAAGAAAGGAATTGCATCTACAGAATTGTTTTAAGATTATTTGAAATTGCCCATGTGTTTTAAATTATGTCAC
>NW_025895696.1:0-4825 GCF_002878395.1 Capsicum annuum
GCACCATACAAATCTATAATAATTCCCTGTCTCAACTCATCAACACACGGCACACACAATCTACCCTAGCAATGCAGTACACAATCTCTCTCTTGGGAGAAAAACTCTACTTTTTGATCTCGGACTGACTCCTTCAGTTTCACCAGACTAGGATCCCTATTCTGCTTTTCTTTTACTTTGAAAACCAAAGACGATTCTGAACTTTTTTAAACCCAAATGCTACCTTCAGCTGAATCAACCAAATAAATAGCTAACCTGGCAAGCTGATGAATTTATCTAGCTATCTTCTTCTTATCACCCTCGACATGAGTAACACTATCCATAGACAATCTACTTAAGCAATCTACCACTACATTACCCTTGCCCAGTGTAACACTTCAAAAATGGGTCCTAGAGTGTCACACGATGCTTGAGGCTATGAGTAGCCCCAAGATAACCTTTTGAGCCATTTTCATTCAGTTCAACACAAATCAACGGGGTTCATAACTAACCCTCAAATATCAATAGAGTAATCATCATCCAAGAATAAAAGAATTTCAGAAAGATAACAAAATACGACTTATTAGTCAACTCCCAACATCTATACTAATCTGACAAGCCTCTAAGAAAATAAATAAAACCAGCGAGCCATTGAGACATGCCCCAACTGACTTATACTCAGTTATTAAATGTAAACAATTCCGTGAAACCAACATCAGACATTACGTCCTCGGAACATGAGGACTCACCACAACAGAGGATGTAGAACAGCGTGCCCAAAGAATCACTATCAAACCTGGAACTGAGCACCTGAACCTACATTCTAAGAAAATGCAGCCCACATCCAAAGATGTTGGTCAGTACCATGGAAAGAAACCTAGTGTATAGGGGTGTATGCAGTTGTATAAATATCATCATCATAAATATTTATAAGAAATATGCAGGATGTATGAAAGACTCACATAGCCCGAAAAAAATCATCATAATCATGAGAGGATGAAATAAGTATAATAACACATGTCAGTCATCATATAATTTGTCAATCACTTTTAGTTCATCAAGAATATCAATTCTCATAATGTAAATATCATTTAAATCTTTCGAAAGAATAACTTTCACAATTCCACATTCAAATCACTTCACCGTTAACCATAAACACAAGGAAACACACACACACTGGGAGATCCTACAACCGACATAAACCATGTGAGCTATATGGAGTCCAACGTACAACCTACATTGGGGAGAGCCATCCTATCCTTGCCATCGGAGTAGGATTATCGATATAAAATCCACACAAACTAGTGATTACTATATAAATCAGCCTCAGGCTCACTCCTACGGGGGCACGTAGTTCTAGGGAAGTAAGGTTGCTTTATACCTCCCACTTGATGCTAAAGATTTCTCCCGGGATTAGCTCAGATCATTTAAAAGACAATCCACAATAAAACAATTTCAGTAATATATAAGTATACATCAGGAGCCATCATGCTTCCCATCTATCAAAATCAACCACGTTGTGGATTTCTTCCACACTCGAGTTCAAAACAACTCCATTAAGACCAAACGGTCAAATCATTCAAAATATCTCAAATATTCAACATCAACGTACTTATAACACACACTTTCTCAAAAAAACCTACTTTCCAATGGGAATTCACGACCCAAATATCAAAATCATGATCAATATCATTCAAGATTCATGTTTTATATCACCACACATGTAAATTCATCTTTCAAAATCATAAACATTAAGATTTCATAATAATCATCATAAGATATGGGTTCATGCTTCAAATTCATAAAATCAAATAAAAATCATACCTTTGTAAAGAAAATTACTTTTGGGCACAAGAACAAAAGAGAGTTCTTGTTGAAAAACCCCACATACTTTGAATGATGAACCTTAGATCGATACTCATTTTTTAGATGTTAATCGTGCCTTTGAATGAAGGTTCTTGGAGTTCTTGAACTAGGAACTTGGAATATTGAATAAATATGCAGAATTAATGGTGAACTTTGGAGGTTCTTGAAGTTCTTGAACTAGGAACTTGGAATCTTGAATAAATTTGCAGAATTAATTGTGAACTTTTGAGGTTCTTGAAGTTGGATGTAGGAGCTTAGGGTTTTCTTTTTGAGGGAATTTGAAGAAATATAATACATAATGCTTCTAATAGGCTTTAATATAGGATTTGGACGGATTTTGGGTTTAGGGGAATGACCAAAATGCCCCTAAAAATCAAATAATTCTCGAACCTGTCCTTTGGTGGACTGTTTTGATAATCTGCAGTTGATCAACCATAATGTTTTACTTCGATATCCAAATTGGATGAAACCAATTTCATTAAAAAGAGCACTCTCATATCTTTCCGTTGATATATAGAATATCACCTAGATCATTGTGTACGAGGAGTTATGATCATTTGAAATTGACCCAAAAATTCACTTTTAATAGGTTGAAGTAGATCGACCATAACTTTTTGCTCTGATAGACAAATTGGATGAAACCAATTTCATTAGAAAGAGGAATCGCAGAGCTTTCATTTATATGTAGTAGATCACCCAGATCATTATGTACATGGAGTTATGATTATTTAAAGTTGGAGCAAAAAAATGCCAGGCCTCAATACTTTTTTTCCTGTACATTTTACTGTTCACTATTATTCACGGTTTGATCGGAAAGCTCATAACTCGTCGCTCGAGTGTCCATTTTGAATGATCCACATATCGTTGGAAAGATTATTCGATACTCTACGCAATGGTGGGTATAATCTAAGACATTCTGCATGAAAAATTTATAGTTCATTCTAGAAGATAGAACCCAACACGTTTACGCACAAAATTTCTACAAAAAATTTCTCAGGGTATTACATCATCCCCCCTTTGGAAACATTCATCCTCGAATGATGCTAGACATGCCAAGATTAGATAGGGAATAGAGAATAAAGCTGAAACCATTCGTTAGACTCATCACCACATTGTTGCTCACTCCAAACGCAACATAGAATGCATAAATTCAAAAACTACAGCTGAACATATAATAAATGACAGCTGAACTGCTGCAACTTTTATCAAAAGTGCATGATTTAGGAAAGAACGGTACCTTTGGCTTGATCAGAGTTCACGGAAAATAGGTGCGGGTACTTGGATCGCTTATCCGCCTCAACTTCCCAAGTTGGACCCTTAACAGATTGGTTTTACCACAACACTTTGACCAAGGGAACTTCTTTGTTCCTTAGTCTTCAGACACTGAAATCAAGAACCTCAATAGGAATCTCATTAAAAGAAAGATTTTCTTGAATGTCAGCACTCACAGAGGAATCCACTAACACAGCATCACTAATATGCATTCTAAGCATGGAGACATGGAATATTGGATGAACAGAGGACAACTCAGAAGGCAACTCGACCTCATAAGCTACCTTACCAACACGGCTAAGAATTTTGTAAGGGCCAACATAATGGGGACTAAGCTTCCCCTTCTTTCCAAATCTCTTCATCCCCCTCAAGGGTGAAATTTTCAGATACACTAGGTCACCAACTTCAAACTCAAGGTATCTCCGTCTAATATCCGTATATGACTTCTGAAAACTCTGCACAGTTTTCAACCTCTCCCTAATCAACTTAACTTTTTCCATAGCCTCAAATACCGAATCATGACTACTCACAGCCGCTTCACCCACCTCAAACCAACCTATGGGTGATCTACACTTCCTCCTATATAAGGCTTCAAACGGAGCCATGCTGATAGTAGAGTGGAAACTGTTATTGTAAGCAAACTCTATCAACGGTAAGTGATCATCCCAACTTTCCTTAAAGTCAAGTCCACAAGATCTCAACATATCCTCTAACGTCTGGATGGTCCAGTCAGCCTAACCATCGGTCTGTGGATGAAAAGCAGAACTCAAAAGCATTTGGGTACCAAGACCCTTCTAAAAAGCTTTCCAAAATTGCAAAGTGAACTGAGTACCCCTATCCGAAATGATAGACAAGGGAACTCCATGCAGTCTGAATAACTCTTGGATATACAATCTAGCATAATCCTCAGCAGTATATGAAGTATGAACAGGCAAGAAATGAGCAGACTTATTCAATCTATCAACCATAATCCAAATGGAATCATGATGGCGTTGGGAAGGAGGTAAACCAATCACGAAGTCCATATTTATCTCTTCCCACTTCCAGGTGGGAATACTAAACTCTTGCATCATACCACCAGCTCTTTGGTGTTCAACCTTAACCTATTGGCATGTTGGATACTTAGCTATAAACGCTGCTATATCTTTCTTCATTCCACTCCACCAATAAATTTCCTGTAAGTCTTGGTACATCTTGGTGGCACCAGGATAAATAGAATATCGTGGCCCCTGAGCTTCAGCCATAATCCTCTGTCTCATATCATCAACATTCGGGACACACAATCTACCCTACAATCTCAACACACTATCTCCCCCTTGGGAGAAAACCTCTACTTTTTGGTCCTTGACTGACTCCTTTAGTCTGACCAAACTAGCATCTAAGTATTGTTTTTCCTTCACTTCCTAAACCAAGGAGGATTCGAAACTACTCTGAACACCTATACTAGCTTCAGTAGAGTCAAACAACCTAACCCCCAATC
This sequence comes from Capsicum annuum, assembly GCF_002878395.1. NCBI lineage: Eukaryota > Viridiplantae > Streptophyta > Magnoliopsida > Solanales > Solanaceae > Capsicum > Capsicum annuum. Next base: position 4,598 of record NW_025895696.1, read on the forward strand.
TAGCTAAACGATGTATATCACAAGTCAAATCTTTGTTACCTTCTACCACATGCGAAACACTACCCATGGACACTCTACTTAAGGCATCCACTACAACATTGGCCTTGCCCGGATGGTACAACACACTCATATCATAGTCCTTTAACAGTTCTAACCATCGTCTCTACCTAAGATTCAATTCTCTATAGGTAAACACATACTGCAGGCTCTTATGATCAGTGAAAACAT
>NW_025895697.1:0-1038 GCF_002878395.1 Capsicum annuum
AATTGAGCTTTCTTGAAGGCGGATGACTCTGAAAAGAAAATCTTTTATGTTTACCGACTAAGCAATGAACACACTTCTTCAACTCTGCTTGTTTTAATCGAAAAAATAATTTTTTCTTAGCCAAACTATCAATCCCCTTCTAACTCATATGACTCAACCTTCTATGCCACAACTCTGATGAAGTATCATTCTCCACCAAGTTATCATTCTCCACCAAGTTTATCAAGCCTCTAGAAGTAGAGCCCTGAAATACGTACAAGTTAGACAACTTATCACCTTAAGCCACAATCATCGAACCTCTAGTAAGCTTTCACTGGCCAGCACCAAGGGTATTAACATAACCCTCATCATCAAGACTTCCTACAAAAATCAAATTCAGGCGAACATCTGGAGCATGCTTGATATTATTGAGAACTAGTTTAGAACCATTATTAATTTTCAAACAAATTGTGCCAATGCCAAATACTTTAACTTCATCATTATTGCCCATTTTCAACATCCTAAAATTACCTGGAGTATAAGAAGAAAATAATTTCTTCTTTGGCGTAACATGAGAAGTAGTACCAGAATTGATAAACCAGCTAGACTCATCACGGACAAGATTAATGGTATTCTCACCACAAGCAACAAGAAGATCATCATTAGCAACAACAGCAACACGATTTTCATTATCGCCTTCTTTCTTTTGTCGTCTTATATCTCTCTTATGTTTGTAATAATATTTCATGATATGCCCCTTTTTGTTGCAATAGTCACATGTAACATTCTTAGATTTAGACCTTGACTTGCTTCTACTTTTATCTCTATCATTTGAATCTCTGTACTTGTTTCTCCCCCTCTCTTTAGTAACCAAAACATCAGAGTATGAAGATGAAGAAGATGAGGCCTAAGATCTTCTTCTCATATCTTCATTCAAGACACCACTCTTAACATATTCCATAGTTACAATACCACCGGGAGCAGAATTAGTCAAAGAAACTCGAAGAGTTTCCCAAGATTCAGGCAGAGTATTAAGAAACCAAAGTCCCTGAATTTCTT
>NW_025895698.1:0-4573 GCF_002878395.1 Capsicum annuum
TTCATCGGGATTACAAGTTTTCAATCACCCATTTCATATATCTCAACCATCATGTGAATACTACACACATACACAATGAAAATTTAGAAAGTATAATCATATATATATATATATACACACATGTATCTTAAGCCTTTGAAAAAGGATTTGTGGGCTCTATGGATGAAACGAGCCCATAGATAAACACTTGCATACCTTAGATTTCGTAGCCGAAGATATTGACGGAAGCAATTCAAGAAGTGAAGCCTTGAATCGATTTTCCCCCAATTGGAACCCTAACCCTAACTCTTCTTCTTCTATATATATATATGTATATATTTTGAGAGAGAGATATAAGAGAAATGAGAGAAAATAAATGACAATTCTCAGCTCAAAGGGGGTATATATAGAGGGTTACCATTATGGGAAATGACCAAAATACCTTTAAAAATCAATTAATGTCAAATTTGCCCTTCAGTGATCTATCCAATAGACTGAAGTAAATTGGCCGCAACTTCTTACTTCGATGTCCAAATTGGATTAAGCCAATTTCATTAGAAAGAAGACTCTCAGGGCTTTCCATTGATATACAATATCTCACATATTTAATTATGTATAAGGAGTTATGATCGCTTGAAGTTGACCAAAAAAATCACCTGGCTGCAGTATTTTTTTTCCCTGCACATTTTACTGTTCACAGTTTGATCGGAATGGTCATAGTTTGATTGGAATGGTCATAACTCATCGCTCGAGTGTCCATTTTGGTTGATCCATATATCGTTGGAAAGCTTATTCGATGCTCTACGAAATGGTGGGTCAAAATACAAGAATTTACATACATAAAAATTATAAATCATTATCAAAGATAGGATCCCGACACATTTATGCACAAAATTTCAACGAAATTCTTTTTTCGAGGTATTACATCATCTCCCCCTTGTAAACATTCATCCTCGAATGTGAAGGCCAGATCAAGAACACTAATCGACTGGGTTTATTCAAGACAGCAACACATCTCAAAACATAACCACACGACTGAAGCCACCAATACTCTGCGTACTTTCACTAGTCATGCACATCTATCGTATAAAACATTCAACAACCTACTCATGGGTAAATTTTCACAACACATGCATCTCAAATGCACCAAATCATAACCCAACCAATCTCTTAAATACATGTTCAAACATGCCCATAATTTGAGTTCCTTTCTATTGAACGTGCATATTAAATAGGAATATACCTAATATACCAAATTCTCGAAAGCATAACTAGAAATGCAACGAACGATGAGGTTAACATCATAGAAAGAGAATTGACATGCAATTATTATAACATTATGGTGTATCTCCCCCTTGGGACCCAAGGTCCCTCTAGACATATTTCACTGAAATTAGAATAGGTCGGGAACTGTCTCCCTTTACTGCTTTTCCATACCTACTGGCACCATTACCAGATTCTAAGGTCCTGACTTGTCACTTTCTCTATCATCCTCCTCTCAGCTTTAAGTCATCGTCAGACACTTTTGAACACTTGGCTAAACCCCAAAATGAACTACAACCAATGTACTCTAGAGTCTGAGGCACAACGGTGCACAAAATGATAACTTAATTCATTCAGAAAGACTACACCTGAAAACATAAATTCAATACCAATGCTACTTCTTGGAATACAACTCTTATCTTTCCTTAGTCTCTACAATCATCATCATATAAATACACTCGTTTCAATACCTACTTGTCTCACTAAACACATTATCTGCTTCGATTTCTTCATAGGCTACTAATACCACATTCACATCTTAATACTTAGTTTGGAGTCCACAAACTTACATTCTTCAAAGATTCAAGCTTAGCTTCTAAAACAAAACATGAATATCCATAAATCTTTAATAAACATACTATTCTCATTCTAGCCTTCAAACATCACGTCTCTTAAACTTATACTTCTCCACACCATGAGAATCACAGCTATATCTCTATCAATCAACACATATAATTCCCAACTTCTACACTTAGATTCTTACATATATAATTTCAAGCCTATTCATTCACCATATAAATAGCTAACCCCATAAGGCATACTCTGCTCACTTTAGAAAACACTATCCCATAACTATTTACGGGCCGTTAGAGAAACTTCTATCTGAAAGACTTTGGCTTCACTACTTCTGTTACCTTAAGAGTAAGGTAAATCTGACATAAGTAGATCATTACAAGAGTCTACATAACTCTCTTGGAATATCTTGCTATAGCACGATCTGGATCATGAAATAACGGAAACTATTCTAAACATCCTATAGCCTCCCGTACATGAATGTGGTGTGCAACACACTCTTGTACAAGACTCTACTAGATGCGGCTTTTCAGACTCCCTAGGACACTATTAACCTTAGGCTCTGATACCAAGTTTGTAACACCCCGATTCCCATGAACTGGAATACGACACGGTGCTCATGACCCCGAGGGACCACAAGCTAACCCTTCACTGATATCCGTATTTTTTCACTACATAATATAATATGATAAATACGGAAACTGGCTAAATCTAGCCATAAGGTTCAAACATCTAAATATACAGTACTGAAAACTAAATATCAATACATCTGTCTGAAAAGCCTCTACACTGTCTGAACTGTGGAGTTGAAGGGACAATTCCTCAACTAACTTCGTCTATTAAAATCATCAAAACACTGAAATAGAATATCCTTGGATGATGAGGACTCACTACTGCACCCACTGCTACAAGATCTGACAGCTAAATATACTCTAAATTTTGCTTTTTTGAACCTATGGTGGGGAAAGCACCATAGCACGAATGCGTCAGTACAAAGAATGTACCGAGTATGAAAGGATAGGGTAAGGTAAAATATAAGGCTTATGCATAAACATAACAATCTGAATAATATGTATTCGCTGGAACAAAGATGTATAGAAACTCTGCAGTTACCAATTTTGAAATATTTCTGATCAATAATACACACATGGATGCATAAAGTACAACTGAAATCATCATGACACCGAATGTTACATTTTGAACGCTGGCACCCGAAAATAATAATACTGATAATAAGATACTGAGAATCTGAAGCTACTAGATCTGGCATCTGTACTTATCCATACTGAGAAATCGGATAACTGATATTACTGATATTTGATATTCAAATTCACCAACTATGGAACACTAAACAACTGAATCTGAGATCAACCCTCATCTAGCAGGAAGTCTCTAGAACACTGAACAACTGAATCTAAGATCAACCCTTATCTAGGAGGAAATCTCTAGAACACTGAACAACTGTATCTAAGATCAACCCTCATCTAGCAGGAAGTCTCTAGAATACTGAACAACTAAATCTGAGATCAACCCTCATCTAGAAGGAAGTCTCTATAATCAACGATAATGATAATGGGTAAATAAGTTCGAGAGCAACCCTCATCTCACAGGAAGTCTCTCTACTCAATGATAATGATAGCAATACTGGGAGGCCTGTATCTGATAGCCTCAACTTCTGCACATTAACTGAGTTCTTTTTTAAGACTATTACTGAAATTGTAGTAGTGATCATTTAATCGACATGCCCCACTTACCATAAGTGGGATCTAACCTGTACCCTAGTTGAAAGGGTGTCAATACCACGCCACCAGTAAAGGCAACTGCATAGGACCCTCTACTATCAGAACCTCAAACGAGAATGGTGGGACCCTCTACTCATAGGACAACCACCTTATCTAACCCTCTACTCACAGGATAGATGTCTCAACCTATGTTGGCGACGTAGTTTTGGAGCATAAGGATTGCTACCAAGGATCAAACCCTCTACTCGTAGGAATGTTCCCATCCTTAGCTCACTCGATGCTGAATCCTACTCCCAACTGAAAGACACTTAACCGATTCTTAACTGTACTCAACTGAACTAAATCTATTCTCATATTATGATGATTTATCAATATGACAGATTTCACTTGATTTTGTTCTCTAATAGAGTATTTCTAAATGCCACTTACTTTTAAGATAAGCTTACTATCTCACAAAATGTACAGAGGTCTGTAACAGAGTGAATTGATATGTAAGATTTCAGAGCTTCATGGCCCGATTATTCAATAAAGAATGATTTTCGAGATTATTGAGTTTTCCCTAAGTTTTGAAACTAACTGGGAGTTCATTGTTCATCGCTCGATTGAGATTACCATGAAACTGACTCGGCTCTAGACCAGCAGACTATTACAGGCATACGTACCCCAAGTACACAATAGCATAAAGTAACACAAGATAGATAACTCATACACAACATGCCCATAGGCTATCATACGCAACACATAATTGAGGACTTCATACTTAGCAAATCAAATAGCCTCACTTCTTCATATAACCATCCAATCGAACATGTGGGGAGCATGCTTTGGGTCCACAGCAAATACTATGCACAAACATCATAGTTACCTCAATAATTCATCATGGCATTCCATCATACACCCACAATGCACAACAAATTCAAGGAAATCAACTATCCATAAGAACAAAGCATGAATTTATCTTTTAAGACCTAATGAACCACAATGCATAGTTTCCTATTCTCTTAAATATTTTGTCA
>NW_025895699.1:0-1176 GCF_002878395.1 Capsicum annuum
AGTGTATACCTTTAGACCATGAGTTATTATTTAATATATAAAAATGTCAATCCATCACCTCATATGTCTTATCTTTTAAAAATTTGACATGACGTTAACTTGATTGTTTTTTACTCTATGTATTAAAATAACAGAGCTGACACTATTGCTTTTATATTTCCTTAAATAATGTATAAAAATATAAATGTCGATATATAAGTAGAGAAAGAAAATATAAACAATAAATAAAAAATATATCATTCTATAAATAATTAAAATTATACGGCGGAGTAAAGAATTGTAGTGCTATGCTGTATATGTATGCAGATGACTGGAAAAAAATATTAAAATAATAATAAATTGATAAAAATCCTAATATTTATGAAATTAAAAATAATTACTAATAAATTATGTAAAACTAAAATATGACAATAAATGAGTAAAAATTCTAAAATAATGATGATTATCAATAATTTATTTACAATTGCTAAAAATATGTGAAAAATTATATTTTTGTACCATTTAATGATCAAGAAGCCTAAATGTGTTAATTTTAGGCATAGAGAGCCAGAATTGGGTATCAAAATCATGCATAAAAACAAACATGTTATTTTGCATAACAATTCGTAAATAATAGTTCATATAAAGTTATATAAAGATTACTTACAAGCTGTCACATTCTTGTTGCGTAATGTTTTGCATATACTCAACCTCAAATGGGTGTTGTTTCACTAACTGTGTCCTTTGACTCATTTTATTCCTATATGCATCAAGATTTGGCCAATCTGTACATTATGTTTCTTCAAAAAATTCATTGTCGGATAAGTATGTTGGCAGAATCACCGCCAACTTGTGAATCTCGGGCGATAAGTCCATATTTCTTAGATTGGACTGTGACTCATAGTCAAGTATGCGTCTATCTTTTAGAGAAATAACAGCTAATACCAAGTGAAACTTTTGATTGCATTTGACAGGAACATACACCTCATTAACTAGGTGCCATTGTAACCCAGCTGGAATGTAAAATCCCTTAAATATATTTTTTATTGCCTCTTCATTCTAGGCCACAACAACAGACTAAGCATAATCTTGCTGAGTAGAAACTACCGTATCTGAATCATCGGGATAATATCTTCGGTACGTCTTCTCGATATAGATCTTGAAAAAGCATTTTGTTATTGTGACACTACAAGAAAA
>NW_025895700.1:0-7455 GCF_002878395.1 Capsicum annuum
GAGACTCTGAGTTGTCTTAAGTCATTCTCTAATGACTTTCACATCCTCTATTGCCTGATGAACAAGATCAGGTCCAAACATCTGCATCTCGCCTACTTCATACCATCCTATCAGAGATCTACATCTCCTCCGATATAGTTCTTCAAAAGGAGCCATCTTAATATTGGAATGGAAACTATTATTATATGCAAACTCTATCAATGGCAAGTGCTCCACCCAACTACCTTTAAAATCAATCACGCAGGCTCTCAACATATCCTCAAGGGTCTGGATGGTGCGCTCAGCTTGCCCATCTATCTGAGGGTGGAAAGTCGTGCTCAAATTCACTTGGGTACCTAAATCCTTTTGAAACAATCTCCAAAACTATGAAGAAAACTGTGTACCTCGATCAGATATGATGGACACAGGTGCCCCATGCAAACAAACTATTTCTGCAATGAACAGCTTGGCATAATCCTCTCCCGAATAAATAGTCCTGACAGGTAGGAAGTGAGCTAACTTGGTCAACTTATCTACAATCATCCAAATGGAATCATACTGGTTTTGGGACCTCGGAAGTCCTGTAATGAATTCCATATTAATCACCTCCCACTTTCACAAAGGCAAAGCTATCTCTTGAGAAGAGCCATCTGGCCTCAAATGTTCTACTTTAACTTGTTGACAATTCAAACACTTGGCAACATCGTTAGCCACATCACGCTTCATATTATTCCACCAATAAATGGTTTTCAAATCCTGATACATCTTAGTAGAGCCAGGGTGAACAACATACCTCGACGTATGAGCTTCATCAAGGATCCTCTTCCTCAGACCATTTACATCTGGCACACACAACCTACCCTGGTATCTCCAAATACCATCACCACTAATTTCAAATAACATCTCTTTCTGTTGACCCATATCTTTCTTGATTTGCATCAAGATGGGATCTTAAACCTGCTTCTCTTTAACTTTTGCACAAAGGGAAGATTTAGCTATCTCATGAACAACCATTCCCCCATCTTCGGAATTCAAAAGCCACACCCCTAGATTTGCAAGCCGGTGAATATCCTTCACCATCTCTCTCTTTTCCTCCTTAACATAAGAAAGACTGCCCATGGACAATCTACTGAGGGAGCCAGCTACAACATTTGCCTTACCCGGGTGATAGTGTAGGCTCATGTCATAGTCTTTTAAAAGTTCCAACCACCGCCTCTGCCTGAGATTCAATTATTTCTGCGAGAAAACATACTATAAACTCTTGTGGTCAGTGAAAATATCTACATGCACCCCATAAAGATAGTGCTGCCACATCTTAAATGCAAAGACCACAGCCGCTAACTCCAAGTCATGAGTAGGGTAGTTTTGCTCATGCACCATTAACTGCCTAGATGCATAAGCCACCACCTTACCGTGCTACATAAGAACACACCCAAGTCCCACTCGAGAAGCATCACAGTATACCACAAAACCTTCGGTACCCTTTGGAAGAGTCAAAATAGAAGCAGTAGTCAACTTGTCTTTCAACTTCTCAAAACTATCCTCACAAGAGTTAGACTATAAAAACTTCACCTTTTTTTAGTCAACTTAGTAAGTGGTGTAGCTATGGAAGAAAAACTCTCTACGAATCTTCTGTAATAACCTGCCAAACCCAAGAAACTTCGAATGTCGGTTGGAGTCGTAGGTCTGGGCCATTTTGTCACCACCTTAATCTTATGGGGATCAAGCTTAATCCCCTCACTAGACACAATATGCCCAAAGAACGCAATAGTATTCAGCCAGAATTCACACTTGAAAAATTTTGCATACAACTTATGATCTTTAAGAGCCTGAAGGATGATTCGGAGGTGATTGGCGTGGTCCTCCTCGCTCTTAGAATATACCAAAATATCATCAATGAATACAGTGAAAAACAAATCTAGAAACTGACAAAAAAGCCTATTTATTAGATCCATGAAAGCTGCAGGGGCATTAGTCAACCCGAAGGACATGTCTAAGAATTCATAATGGTCGTATCTGGTTCAGAAAGATGTTTTGGGAATATCTGACTCTCTAACTTTCAAATGGTGATATCCCGATCTATCTTTGAAAAATATTTAGCACCCTGAAGTTGATCAAAAAGATCACCAATCCTAGGAAGGGGATATTTATTTTTAATCGTAACCTTATTCAACTGGCGGTAATCTATGCACATATGTAGGGAACCATCTTTCTTTCACACAAAAAGCACAACCTTTATCTAGAAGGTCTACTAGCTGTTCTTTTAACTCTTTTAGCTCTGTAAGAGCCATCCTATAAGGCGGAATAGAGATAGGACGGGTATCTGGTAGTAAATCAATACCAAAATCTATCTCCCTATTAGGTGGTATTCCTAGGAGATCATCTGGAAAGACTTTCGAAAATTCATTCACTACGGGGATAGACTGAAGAGGAAGAATTTTGGCACTAGAATCTTTAACCCGGATAAGATGGTACAAAGAACCCTTAGAGATAAGTTTACGAGCTCTAAGGTAGGATATAAAGCTCCCTCTGGGTGTTAAATAATGACCTTCCCACTTTATAACTGGTTCACTCAAAAAAGAGAAAGTGACTTTTCGGGTCCTACAATTCAGTGTGGCATAACATGAATGGAGCCAGTCCATCCCTAAGATACCATCAAAGTTAACCATATCTAGCTCTATAAGATCTTCCATAGTATCTCGGCTACAAACAGTCACAACACAACCCCTATACACCCTCCTAGTAACAACAAAATCCCCCATCAGGGTGGAAACAGAAAAGGGTTCAAGAATAACACTGGGCTCAAAACCAAAACCAACAGCCACATCTGGGGTCACATAGGATAAGGTAGACCCGGGATCTAATAAAACATAAACATCATGAGAAAAGATTCACAATGTACTGATAACAACATCTAGGGAGGCCTCTGCCTCCTGGCGGTTGGTCAAGGCGTACAACCGATTTTGGCCATTTCTGGCAGCTGAAGTGCTACCCTTTTGAGGTAGTGGTGTAGAAAAATTTGCCTGAGACTTGGCTCCTCCAACATTATTCCTTGCTCCCGGACAGTCTCTCTGGATATGACCTAGCTGTCTGCATGAATAACACACCAAAGCGCCAAACTGACATCTCCCTGGATGATTCCTCCTGTATCTCCCATGGCGTGGATAGGATCGAAAGGTCTGGGCTACACTTCCCTGCGACTGCATACCCTGCATCCTTGGCCCCTGAATAGACTAAAAATTCTAGGTGCGCTGCTCAGCTATGGGTCTGGACACTGGAGCACTAGCTGCCGACTGTGCATTACCCCAGTTCTTTTTCTTTTGCCATTTGCCACTCCGATTGCTGCTCTGCTGCTGACTATGAATTTGGTCTGTCGCTTTAGCTCTCTTTGCTTACCTGTCCTCTTCCCTAGATTCGGCTATCTTTTTTTTCTTCTCCTCAACTTGCTACATGTGGACTGACAGTCTAGCAAAGTCCATATCCCTATTCAGCATAGCCCCCTGACACTCAAGCACCAGATTATCTGAAAGGCCGAAAGCAAACTTTCTCATTTGGGCCCTCTTACTACTCGTCATCTCAGGGGCATAATGGGCCAGCTGATTAAACTTTAAAGTATACTCTTGAACACTTATCTTACCCTGCTTAAGGTATATGAACTCCTCTGTTTTAGCTTCCCTCAGCTCCAGAGGAAAGAATCGGTCAATAAAAGCTTCCACGAACTCATCCCAAACTGTGGGCTCAATACTGTCACCCTTTGCTTCTTCCCACTCATTGTACCATTGGTTCGCTACATCCTTTAGCTGGTATACTGCTAACTCAACACCTTTCACCTGATCAACATGCATTACTTTGAAAATCTTCTCCATTTTGTCTACGAAATCCTGCAGGTCCTCTTCTACCTTAGCGCCAAAGAACTTGGGCGGGTTTATTCTCATAAACTGGCCCACTCTAGTGACTTTCAAAGTAACAGACGCAGACCCAGTATCCTCCGACCTTTGAGTCTGTGCGGCTGCCAACTATGCAAGCATATGTATAGACTGTCTGAATTCAGTATTAGACACCTCTCCTTCACGAGGCTGAGTGCGATTGGCCCCTGTTCGGGGAGCTCTGGGAGGACTGGTCGGTACAGGAGGTACTCCCAAAGTAGGGACAGGTTTTAGGGTATGCACTATGTTACGGATCAGCATTCAATGGATGGGATGGACTTCATCATCCTGAACATTAACGTTGGTACGACGGGAAGGCATAGCTGGTTTTCTGTAAAGCAAGAGATCATTAATTAGGGGACAGATTAGACTCTGAAGTACGAACTAAATCACAAGGAAGAGAAACATTCCTAAACGCCTAGTAGACTCCTGATTTTAATTGTGGCGCGCTACACACCTATAAACAAGGCTCTACCCGATGCAATTTTGTAGACACCCTGGGACCATAAACCGTGCTCTGATACTAAGTTTGTCACAACCCAAACTAGAGCCTGGCCATGACGAACATCCCGAACAATGAAGGCCCGAAACGTCCTTCTCAATCTGGTAATCATGCACAACATTCATATAAATAAAGAAAATGCAAAAACATAATCTGCTACGAAAACATGGTCAATTCTGAATTCAACATAATTATGGAAGCTATAATCCATTTACATCTAAATAATATCTGACTCAGTCTGCGAAATCTCTACTACATGAAAATCTGACAACTGTCTAAAACTGGGACAAGGCCCCCAGTAGACCAAAACGGTAATAAGAGACATAATATGAAAAGAAACAGGCCTCCGGGGACCATAAACCGTGCTCTGATACCAAGTTTGTCACAACCCAAACTAGAGCCTGGCCGTGACGAACATCCCGAACAATAAAGGCCTGGAACGTCCTTCTCAATCTGGTAATCATGCACAACATTCACATAAATAAAGAAGATGTAAAAACATAATCTGCTACGAAAACATGGTCAATTCTGAATTCAACATAATTATGGAAAGTATAATCTATTTACATCTAAATAATATCTGACTCAGTCTGCGAAATCTCTACTACATGAAAATCTGACAACTGTCTGAAACTGGGACAAGGCCCCCAGTAGACCAAAACGGTAATAAGAGACATAATCTGAAAAGAAACAGGCCTCCTGGGACCATAAACCGTGCTCTGATACCAAGTTTGTCACAACCCAAACTAGAGCCTGACCGTGACGAACATCCCAAAAATGAAGGCCTGGAACGTCTTTCTCAATCTGGTAATCATGGACAACATTCATATAAATAAAAAAGATGCAAAAACATAATCTTCTACGAAAACATGGTCAATTCTGAATTCAACATAATTATGAAAAGTATAATCCATTTACATCTAAATAATATCTGACTCAGTCTGCGAAATCTCTACTACATGAAAATCTGACAACTGTCTGAAACTGGGACAAGGCCCCCAGTAGACCAAAACGGTAATAAGAGACATAATCTGAAAAGAAACAGGCCTCCTGGAATAGAGAAGGCTCAGCACTACAAAGTTTGATTAGTTGTCTGAATTATCTACTGCCTATCTAGACCCCTAGACCGAGCCTCAGAACCTGGGAGGAGGGGGGTCAATACAATTGTACTGGTACACAGAGCAAATCCAAAATAACAATTTATATTCAACATATATGAGAGCAATGTAAAACAGTTTCACAAATGTATAATATAGTAAGAATTCACATAGGCATTTAAAAAAATTCTGCAAAAATCATCACAACTCTGAGAAATCTGTGTTACTTCTGCGTTAGATGGTATACCCTACAACTCTGAAAAATTCCATAGGCTATATGGAAACTTTCATTAACTCGTCAGCGAAGCCCCCAACCCAAGTGTGCCGCAAGGGTCGGAGTCTCTGAATCTACTACGCCACACGGCCATCGCCAGCATACAATAATAATCTACCCGTATTGACAAATACGGTTTCAAGCTAAGAGTTGCTTGAACTCACATCTTCTTTGGGTAACCACCTAACCCTCTTTAAGCCCCTTTTTAAAACTCTATCAAAACATGTGGCCTCTGAAGTCATACTCTGAAAACATGCTCTGAAAACATAATCTGTTATGGCATAAATACATATGGTATCGTCATACCATTAACTTACAAGTCACATCTCTGAGTCATTATTAGTTTATCATAAATCTCTATTTTCAAAACACAAGTTTTGGGACCACCATTTCAATAATTCAATTCAAAGAAACTCTTTCTCAAACCTCATGTAAACACATGCAAGGAACTCATCTTTGTCAAGCATTTCAAAAGTACAGTACAAGGTGGTCATGTCAAGTTCTCAATTCACACGTAATTCTTTCTCTTAAACACAAGAACACATTTATATCAAGATACACCCTCTCAACAATTTCAAATCATGCTCAAATGCTATAATATTGCGAAAACATCTTTCAAATCACGAAACCATAATCTTTAATTCAATACACGAGAGGAAGTTCATAATTTATGCTCTCAACGATTTTAAATCTCAAATTCCATACATATGCATATATATATATATATATATATATATGTAAATCAATTTAGAGGATAGGACCACAAGGTTAAAACAATAGTAACATTAAAACATTCGGAGTACGTAATTTAGATCATAGATTCCGAAACCCCTTTGAAATTCATGCATTAAAATCATAAAATCATGCTCTAATATTTTTAAGCCCATGTAGTTTTTAGGATAAATCCCACATACCTCTATTTCAGAAATTAACGGATGCTTCTTGAAGCCTACGACGTAAGGATTCCAAATCTCCAATTATCTTCTAAAATCCGCTGTTAAATCTCGAGTTACGAGGATTTTTTGTTTGAAACCCTAATGGAGTTTCTTGAGAGATTTTGATGAAAATAATCTTACTTTGGTGTTCTTGGAATTAAATCCCATGTTAGAGATGACAAGGGGTTGGGGAAGTACCATTTTACCCTTAATGAGACGGAGTAAAAATAAAACTGGTGCTCGATTTTATGGGCCACAGTGCCGCGCCACTATCACGGTGGCTCACTGAAAATTGACGAATGCGAAATTGGGATCCTCGGCGACGCGCCACTATTGCGAGGTCCCACTGGAATTTGACAATTGCTAATTGAACCTTCTTCGCGGCGCGCTAAACACTAGAATTATGATGTTTTACGACTAGCACATAAAATAGCTATAACTTCTTTACTGAGTGTCCATTTTGGACTAATCTTGTATTGAAGGAAAGCTTATTCAATCATCTACGTAATGAAAAGTTGAAATCTAAGGAATTCTATAGGGAAATAAGTATAAATCATTTTAAAAGCCAATGCTTGATACTTTAGGGATAAAATTTTAGCTAGGAAAAGCTTGGGGCGTTACATACCCCCATCTTTCTTGAAATAAAATTTTTACTCTATTCTTAAATTATAGTCAACTAAATATATTATCATAACATTTTGCAAGTATCTATCATATTATCTATCAAATGCTCCTTCACAAA
>NW_025895701.1:0-3586 GCF_002878395.1 Capsicum annuum
TTTCTAGTCTCTTAGGTATTTTATCAAACACCTTACATGCACTCTTTAAGGCATAGGTGTATTCCCAAACTTACACCACTTTAATCCACCAAAATTCGTGGGTTCATACTATATGATCACAATCTTCCAGGAAGTTCATCAAATTCCCACTCTATAACACAAACCACAAACAACAACATGAATACAACCACATCACCACAAAACATTCATGATTTTGTCATCAAAGATTGATTCTTGAACTCCATGAATGAAAGGGATCCATGGATGAACACTATGCATACATTAATGGCGATGAAATTGTTGAAAGATTGCACCTTCAAGCTTGATTATGCAACTTTAGTAGTTTTTCTCCTTCTTGTTCTCTTAAATAATGAACGTAAGATGTTAATAGGTTTGTAACGAGATTAGAAGCTGAGGTTAAGTATGGGACGTGTAAGGAGTGTTAAAAGACTTAATTATCCTTAAAATAACTAAAAAGATAAGTGTTTTTCGTGGATGAAATCATAAGTTTGCGTTGCACACTTTATCACACATGCTAAGGTATGCGCCGCAAATCTTATCGCATAACATAAGGTCTGCGTCGCACATGCTGTTGCACACTTGAGGTTGTGCGCCACACAACCTGTCGCACACTTATTCCACTAGCCATGTGCTATTGTTTATGTCTCGCACTCCTACTTTACAGGGCCATAACTTCTTGCTCAGGTGTTGGATTTTTATAAAATTGGAATCATAGGAAAGCTAATTTGATTCTCTAAAAATTGGTGTGCATAAATATGAAAAATTTTACATATAAATTAAGTTTTCCTCATTTAAACTTCACTCTTGTAGAATCACACACTAAAACTTGATGGATTTAAAAGCTATTAGCTTGCCTTACTTTGAGTGGCTCACATGAGCATGCTTAATACATCATAAGCAATCTTATCACTAGGATACTCATTGTAAATCATGTACTCAAATAGGAATCACAAGATATGTGGTTTCATACATAGGATAACTGAATCATTTCCCAGCTTTGAAACATACAGGGTATTACAATAACTGATGGGAAAAGAAGCATAACAACAAAAACCCACAATTGTGGTACACCCCCACCTAACCAAAGATTATTTGCTATTCCTACTGAATATAGAATGGTATCCATTCTCATCAGTAATGGTCTTGATGGTGACCGAGATGCTCAAATCAACAATGGCATAAATACTGTTCGGTGCGCTAAATAGTGCCTATTGTAGCAGAGAAGTGCTACTACTAAATATTGCTGCATCTGCAGCTATAACATAAATAATTTGAGATCTACCAGCTCTCGTTCTTATTTCATGTACTATTATTTGATGATCCTTCTCATAACGAACACCTCTACCTCATTATTCTCTTATTTTTTTCTCTTTCTCTTCTTCCTAGCTCTCTCACCTTCATCAACTCCAGCAATAATGTTTGTCCTCCTAACTCCCTATATATCAGGTACCATATCTATGAGTATTTCCTCAATGATAGGAATAATAGAGAAGCATATAGAATACATAGCATCTATAGAAGCATAGAGAACGACCAACATCTTATGTATGCCAACAAAATTAGAGCGCTGAACACTTGTAAATTTATGGTTGGTTCACTGCTCAGACCAATTAAACTAGGTCTATATATATATTTTCTTAGTCTGTATCTCCCTTTTAATCCAAGGTTGAACTCTGAGCTCTACATTCCACACTTTCCGCTCAAAAATGCTCAACATTTTTAATATATACATCAAGAAGGTCTACGGGACAAAAGAATAACAATCGGGGGATGTCCTGGAAATGAATGGTCATGCCATTAGACTTTGGGTAAGATTTTTAGAGGTACCAACTGCATTTGAGGCCTGAGGCTTGGATAGGGTTGTCTTAGTATGGGTATCACCGACATCGATAAACCCTAAAGTATAAATACCATATCTTTCAGCTTGAAATTCCTCCCTAAGTAAAGTGGCCACTGCCTTCACCACCTTGGAGAATGGGTTAGAAACATCATATATAAAACCTAAGCATGTAGTCCTCCTCACCTAGAAGAAGAAATCAACTCCTAAGTAAAGTTTTATCTATGCTCACTGCTCGATCATGGATCTCTCTCTCTATCAACTTGGCTACATATCTCATAGCCTTTTATGGTTCCCACAACCAGGGAGGCTTGGTATGAACTAAGAACATTGTCTCAAATAATGGGACTTCATATATGACTCATAAAAATCCACCAAACCTTTACAAAAAATTTAAACTACCCTTCATAATACATAACTAAGGGCTAACTTTGTAAACTACCAAAGGACCCTCTTTCTACGTGGTAGAAACAACTCCAGTCATCCACCATGCATAGTAAATTTTGACATGGGATAGCAAATCTCGATAGTATAATTCAGCTTTTGGAGCTAAACTCCATGTAGAACTCTGGAAATTTTATGCAAAGAGATGTCCACCTGAACACCTCTGATCAATATAGAGGTACAAGGGTCACCAGTATTCCACATTTTTCTTTCTGAGTGTATCCTATTAATCTCCATCTGATATGCTACAAAGAACTCTCATACTAATGCTTGGATATAGTATCTTAGAGCTTTGTTAATAAACTCAAACTAGTACTGCTTGAATATAACCATGAAGTTTGGTATCTAAGACATTCCAAAAGTACTCTACTTATGCTCTAGATAAAGCCCTCTCTTTGGATTTTGGGTGGATGAGACAATAGCACTATCGTTCTTGTATAATTTATGCATATCGAGGTATACCCAATAGTTAAATATGGGCATCAGGGTTGGATCTACATGGAGTAGTGTAGCCAGGTAGGGAAAGGTGTGGTACCTCTAACGGGCTATCACTAGATTTGCTCTCTTGTCTTCCTATTCATTATTCTCCAATCCCTCTTTCTCAGATTCTCCATTTTAGTCCTACTATCTTCTTCTTTTTTTGAATCCTTGTTACCCTACTCATCTCTTGACTCACCATCCTTTTAAGACTGGAACTAGTAGGTGGTGGTGTGTATTACCCTGGAGTATTTTGAGCACCCCAATTTAATTTCTCCCTTCGCTCCACTACTATACTAATTAGTTATTAATTCACTTAGCCATTTGACTGTTTATCATAAATCGTTTCATTCCTAATATGATGAGTGAAGAAGAGGGTTTGCTCTTGGTGGAATCAATATTGGGTGCCATTGGAACCTATTGAATCACACACATTAGTTAATTGAAAATAAAAGAAAAATAACAAAAACTATTAGAACAAATGTTGCAGGGGCTGGATACCCTATGTGTCAGAGAACTATTCGTTGCCTCAGGCAATAAGTCACTATGGGACTCATAGGGTGGAAATTAAAATATGTAATATGAACTTTCTAGGTACTGAGTCCTCTAAAGGAGTAGTTGTGTTAGAAACTAACTCATCACCAAACCTCATTGCCTCACCAACAGCCTTCCCTTAGTGTTTTTTCTTTTTTAGTAATCATGGGTCATCTCTGTGAGTCATTTAGTGAAACAACAATTCATGGAATAAGTCATCATATAAAAATAACCCCAAGTTGTATTTACACCTATGTTACTAGTGGTTACGAG
>NW_025895702.1:0-1870 GCF_002878395.1 Capsicum annuum
ATTAGGTAATTTCTTCCTATTTGTTTTAGCCTTGGTGGATAGAGTTATCTGGTACTTTTTACTGGTGGGAGGAAGTAGATATCCCGTGGAATTAATCGAGGTGTGCGCAAGCTGGCCAGACACCACGGTTATTAAAAAACAGAAAAAAGGACATAGGATGACCATTTTGAAAAGAAATGGACCACAATTTGAAAATGTGGAAAATTAGAGTCAATCGGTCCAATTTATTTTCCTTTTTTAGCCATTTGGCCCAATTTATAAAAACTGAAGTCAGTCGGTCACATGCAGTCTCTATACCCAATTGATAAACTTGTATACCACATTGATACACTGTTATACTAAAAGAAAAAAGATCCTTATACCCAATTGATACTCTTTTATATCATATTGATACACTTTTATATCATATTGATATACTTTTATAACAAGAAAGAAGGGGAACCTATACATGCATATGCAGTGTTCATGTACCCAATTCAACCCTTACGGCTGACATGGCAAAAAAAATGCGTGAGTTTTGTTTTTTCCTAAAAAAGGGCCCACTTTATTTATTATATATATATAACAAGAAAATTAATTAAAAAGAAAAACACCCCAAACGCAGCTTTCTTCTTCGCAACACCCCCTCCCCCCACCCCCCAATACCTCATTTCTTCATCTTCTTCGCACCCCCACCCCATTTCTTCGTGTTCTTCGTAAATCCGCTCGTATTCTTTATTCCAATTCCTTTACTGAACTTATTTTGTTGTTCTTCTTCCCAACTTTCAATCCTTTACTTGATTTTAGTTACTTCAATGCCTCTCAACTCCATATTGCCTGTTCTTGAATCTCCTATTGTTCAAAATCTCTGCAAATTGTAATAAAACCCAATTTCTGCAAATTCCCTCAATTAACCAATAACACCCATTTCACTAAATCCCTTATTTCTTTTCTGTTCATTGCTATTTTTTCATTTAAAGCTTCATATCTTTACTTACAAACAACTCATGTTTCATTTAACGAAAATGCAATTGAATTGGCTACGGTCAGAATTGGAATTTCACATTCAGGAGCATTCGAGCAAGCTTAAAGTTTTGGAGACTATGGTAAATCAGTTTTTATTGGAAATTGGAGAAAATTCTTGTGCTTATCAGAAATTCATCAAATTTAATGAATTCAATTTCGTATAATCAGGTGAATGATGGGTTGGTAGATTCGTTTGTTGTTGATTGAGAAATTGATGTCGTTGTTAAAGACAGGTTCATCCTAGGGCATTTGTTGCAGTGTTTGGTTTAGTTTTCATTGATTTTGATTTAGTTTTTAGGCTTCGACAGTGTTTGACCTTTTAGTTATTTCTTCTCTATATCAATTATCGTTCAAGAGAAAGAAAATCGAAATGAATTTGTAAATGTGTTGGTGTGATTGTTGTTTTTGTGGAGTGGGTGAAGAATGAGAATCTTGCGTTAATGGTGAAATTTTTGGTGTTGTTGCAGTGGGAGAAGTGGTGGACTGGTGTGGTATGGGTAGGGGGTTGTGAAGAAGAAAGTGAATTTTTATTATTATTATTTTATATATTTATGTGACATTATTTTTTAAATAAATATTTATGTGGTAGTGACGTGGCAGTGATGTGGCGGTGACATGGCAGTGACGTAGGCGCGTGTGTAGTGCACCTCCCTTTGTGAGAGTGGTGATATATCTTTAAGGGGGTATTTAATTCACTTGAAAGTTTATTAAGGGGGGTATATAATTGCTCGATTAGTTTAGGATCTGAAGTAAGTTTTGGCGACAAGTTGAGGGGTGATTCGATGTATTTTCTCTGAAAAAACTATAGGAAGCTAATTGAATACAGATTTTTGGATATTTTATATAAAATTTGTGAAATGAAAAA
>NW_025895703.1:0-2573 GCF_002878395.1 Capsicum annuum
GCACACACTTCGAGGTATGTCATTCACCCAGGCTCTACTAAGATGTACCATGATCTGAAAACCTTGTATTGGTGGAATAACATGAAACGTGATGTAGCTGATTTTGTGTCCAAGTGTTTGAACTGCCAACAAGTGAAGGTAGAACACATGAGGCCAGGTGGTACTTCCCAAGAGATATACCTGCCTTTATGGAAGTGGGAGATGATAAACATGGACTTCATTATAGGACTTTCGAGATCCTGAGACCAGAATGATTCTATATGGGTGATTGTAGATCGGTTGACAAAGTCAGCCCACTTTTTGCATGTGAGGACTAATTATTTGGGAGAGGTTTATGCTAAGATTTACATTGAGGATATAGTTCGATTGCATGGGGCACCACTGTCTATTATATCCGATAGAGGTACGCAGTTTTCATCTCAGTTCTGGAGATCTTTTCAGAAGGGTTTAGGTACACAAGTGAATTTGAGCACAGCTTTTCACCCTCAAACGGATGGGCAAGTTGAGCGTACCATTCAGACTCTCGAAGATATGTTGAGGGCGTGCGTCATTGATTTCAACGGTAGTTGGGTAGATCACCTCCCACTGGTTGAATTTGCTTACAATAATAGTTACCATGCCAATATCAAGATGGATCCTTTTGAGGCTTTGTATGGGAGGAGATATAGGTCTCCGATAGGATGGTATGAAGTGGGTGAGACTCATTTGTATGGGCCTAATCTTGTTCATCAGGCGATGGAAAAAGTGAAGATCATTAGAGAACGACTCAAGACTGCTCAGAGTCGTCAGAAGTCCTACACTGATTTTCGAAGAAGAGAACTAGAGTTCAAAGTTGGTGATTGGGTATTTCTCAAGGTTTCTCCTATGAAAGGAGTTATGCGATTTGGAAAAAGGGGGAAATTGACCCCTCGCTATGTAGGGCCATATCTGATTCTGAAAAAGATTGGTACAATTGCATATGAGCTAAAATTGCTTGCAAGTTTGGGTTCCATTTATTCGGTACTCCATGTATCCATATTAAAGAAATGCATTGGAGATCATTCTATGGTATTGCCAGTAGAGGGTATCAAAGTGACAGACTCTTTGTCTTACGAAGAAGAGACCGTTGAAATTTTAGATCGCCAAGTTCGAAAGCTGAGGAGCAAAGAGATAGCCTCTGTAAAGGTACTGTAGAGGAATCAGATAGTCGAAGAAGCAACTTGGGAGTCAGAAGATAACATGAATATTAGATATCCCAATTTGTTTGCTTCGATGGAGGGAGAGACAGAAGGTACTATTCCTATCTTATCTTTCCTAGTCCTTTATTATGCTTCAAATTGTGTTTGTCTGTGTCCCTCATCATCATTCGGGGATGAATAATCCTAAGGAGGGATAATGTAACACCCCGCATTTTGGGCTACAATATAGACCATGATTTCGATGCGTTGTTAATCCTGAAGCCATAAAATCCTATGCCAATACGGTATGTTAATTATTTGTGTAGCATGTGAATCCATTCAAAGACCATAGAGGTCATTCAAGTCAAGGACGAGTTGAAACTATTTCGATCGACTAAGTTTTAGTGGACGTTGTAAAGTGTGTTAGCTTCCATCGACCATAACTCTATGTATATGTCGAATTAGGAAGCCTACTATGTGTCAAATGATAGGTATTTGAGTTAGCTTTCCAAAGATACCAATTTGGCTAAAATCTGACACCTGAGCAAGAATTTATGTCCTTTCAAAGTGATATGCGTCGCCTAATCAATTGCCCAAGGCCACTGGAAAGCATAGGCAATAGACTAGGCGGTGCCTATGTAAACATAGGCGATAGCCTAGGCGGTGCCTATGTAAACATAGGCAATGGGATAGGCGGCGCCTATGTAAAGAATTCTAGTGACTTAAACACTCAGTTTTGGGAACAAAGTGGTCCTTTTCCACCATTACTTAGCTCTAAAACACGAAATTCAGTTCCAAGGACCCTAAAATACATCTTCATTCATCAAAAGTGCTCAAAGATTCTCCTTAAGGTTTCAAAATAAAAACCTAAATAGTTCAAGATTCGACCGCAGTTTTTCAAAGATAATTACATATTTGGAATCACCAATCCGCAAGCTTCAAAAAACATCTATTATCCTTGGAAATATAGGTACGTGGGGTTATCCTATAATCTCATGGGTGTAATTTTTATGAACATGCATGCTTTTAAATAGGGGTTTTCAATCAAATGCTAATAACTTGCTTTCAATATGATTTCTAAGTCATTTTTCTTTATGTCATGGGAATTGTTTGCCTATATACTTCAATGATTGAAATCATGCATATGTGATTTGATATTTTTCGTGGAAGTTTGATAAATATGAATGATAAATTGCTTTCAAATTCCCATGATAATGTCTTGATACCCCATATTATATTTTGATCAACAAAAGAGAGCATGAATCTGAAATAAATATTGTTCCCCACTTGTAAATGATGAAGCAGCTTTGTTTTTACATGGTTATGTATATGTGGAAGTGATATTGAGGACTTAAAAGTTGGGTATCAAGATACCCTACAAAATATGGTATGTGATTGAAGCAGATAAAATTCGAA
>NW_025895704.1:0-1040 GCF_002878395.1 Capsicum annuum
TATAGGGTTTGAATGGATTTTGGGTGAGGGAAAATGACCAAAACGCCCCTAAAAATTAAATAATTCTCAAATCTGTCCTTTGGTGGACTGTTTTGATAGTCTGAAGTAGATCAACCATAATGTTTTACTCTGATATCCAAATTGGATAAAACTAATTTCATTAGAAAGAGGACTCTCATATCTTTCCGTTGATATATAGTATCTCACCCAGATAATTGTGTACGAGGATTTGTGATCATTTGAAGTTGACCCAAAAATTTACTTTTGATAGGTTGAATTAGATCGACCATAAATTTTTACTTTGATAGACAAATTGGATGAAACCAATTTCATTGAAAAGAGGACTCGCAGATCTTTTCGTTGATATATTGTAGATCCCCCAGATCATTATGTACAAGGAGTTATGATCATTTAAAGTTGGAGCAAAAATACACCAGGCCTTAGTACTTTTTCCTGCATGTTTTACTGTTCACTACTATTCACGGTTCGATCGGAAATGTTCATAACTCGTCACTCGGGTGTCCATTTTGGATGATCCACATATCGTTGGAAATATTATTCGATACTCTACGCAATGGTGGGTCATAATCTAAGTTTTTTTGCACAGAAAATTTATAATTCATTCTAGAAAATATAACTCAACACGTTTACATACAAAATTTCAACGAAAAGTTTTCTGGGGTATTATAGGTTCATATCATATCTTAGATCCCGAAAATTGATTTCTAAAGTGTTCCTCTATCACTTAGAGCTTATTTAGGATTCCAGATCCAAAGGTCCTTCTTTGCAGACTGTCCTTATGGTCTGTGAATTTCCCAAAGTGTTCCCTGATGATCTTCCTGGCATTTCTCCCGATAGGGACATTGATTTTGGGATTGTTATTCTTTCAGAAACTCATCCTATTTCCATTCCTCTTTATAGAATAGCTTTGGCTGAGTTGAAAGAACCCAAGGAGCAGTTAAAAGACCTTTTAGATAAGGTTTTATCCATATGAGTATGTCTCCATGGGGTGCGCCCATGCTCTTCATGCATAAGAAGGA
>NW_025895705.1:0-1128 GCF_002878395.1 Capsicum annuum
TTTGAGGGAATTTGATGAAATATAACATATAATGCTTCTAATAAGCTTTAATATAAGGTTTGGATGGATTTTGGGTGAGGGGGAATGACCAAAACGCCCCTAAAAATCAAATAATCCTCAAATCTGCCTTTTGGTGAACTGTTTTGATAGTTTGAAGTAGATCAACCATAATGTTTTACTTCGATATCTAAATTTGATGAAACCAATTTTATTAGAAAGAGGACTCACAGAGCTTTCCGTTGTTATATAGTAGATCACCCAGATCATTATGTACAAGGAGTTATGATCGTTTAAATTTGGAGCAAAAATACACCAGGCCTCAGTACTTTTTCTTTCACATTTTACTATTCACTACTATTCATGGATCGATCAGAATGTTCATAACTCGTCCCTCGGGTGTCCGTTTTGGATGATCCACATATCTTTGGAAAGCTTATTCAATACTCTACGCAATGGTGGGTCATAATCTAAGACATTTCGCACGAAAAATTTATAATTCATTCTAGAAGATAGAACCCAACACGTTTACGCACAAAATTTCGACGAAATATTTCCCGGGGTATTAAACCTTTATGATTTGAAACGCTCATCACGGCCAGGCCTAAGTTGGGGTCGTGACAACAGTTCTTTAATTTTCACTGTACAGTTTGCTATAGTTACCGGGTTGAAATGCATCGACAACGTAGATGATTTTAATTATTCAGACCTTCCATCATGTCGACTACAGAAAAATATTTTTTGTATTCGATAGAAAATATGAAAAGAAGTGAGTTGGTCATCCTTTTTTGGCTAAAAAGTGGAAAAAAATATGTAAGATGCGGCAAAAATTGGAATATTGTACTTTATACACACATTTGTATTCTCCAAATTAGATAAAACCAATATCCTCGAGACTTCCATACGGTGAATGACGGAAGTTATAATCATTTTCCATGGGAAAAATTTGCTTTTTCAAAACTGGTGGCTTCTATTAGTCGGTCGATGAATAAGGTGCAACAGTATTACGATCTGAGTGGCATGCCATAGGGCTCTTAAGATTTGATGGTATGAATGTTTTTCCGAAGTTGATGAATCACTTGTTATTCGTGTTCACAATTTAATCACAAGGATGGTGTACTAGAAAGTGGT
>NW_025895706.1:0-1622 GCF_002878395.1 Capsicum annuum
TTAGTGCACCGGATGGTCCTTTTTACTTGCTTGAAAGATTGATTTTTTATTTACATTTTCTATTTATAGAAGATTGATTTTATAAATTTGTCTTAAGAGTTGTATAGAGCAATAGGTTTGAATCGGACTGACTCATTGTAACCTGCTGGGAACTATAGAAAGTAATTTGCTTATGGATTAATGAACATTGAATATCATAATACTCCCTCCGTTCCAAATTATGTGTCGCCATTTGACCGGACACGATATTTAAGAAATAGGCATTGACCTTGCTAAAGTTACTAAATTGCCCCTCTTTAAAAAGTATTGAACCGCTCGGTACTTTTATTAAATTTCACAGTAATTAAAAAAGAGAGTACAATATTAAAAAAAATCTACTAAAAAAATACACCACCTACATAGCTGTCTCTCTCTTTTGCAAAGAGTTAAGTAGTCCAAATCAGTGTATCGCTTTAATTTGAAATTTTACTCTCATTTTCTCTATCAACAATTAAGAAAAATTTGTTATTGCAAAATTCAATTTTCTAGAAAATAGGACCAATTTGCCATCATGTAAGGATTTTCCACGAAAAATTTACGTTTCTGATTTGATTTTGGTTTCAAGTTTTGGGCGCTAAACCTACTTTTCATTTGAATTTTTAGCAAATGGTTATTTTGTGGCGCCAAATCTTCTTTTTATTTGAGGGATGTTCTGTTGTATCTTCTGGTTACTGTATCCTTTCTTTTGTTTTGGATAATTTTCAAATTCTTCCTTTTAACTCCTCTCTTATTTTTGCCATTACTCTAAAGTTCGTCGTACCTATAGACTCAACCTCCAGAAATAAATGATTGAAATTAGAAGAACATCAAGCAATTGCAAAGTTTCTTTTGAAAGAAAGTAAGGAAGGAAGTCTTAAATACGGATCTATAACACAAGTTGCGATGTTGTTCAAGAAATCAATAAGAACTATTAATCACATTTGGAAACAATGTCAATCTTCAGTTGATAATGGTATGTCGTCGTTAGATGTGTCTTTAATACTTACAGGTAAAGTTGGAAGAAAACGGATTGAAGTCGACATTAATCAAGTCAAAGAAATTCCACTTTGTCGTCGAACAAATATTTGATCTCTGGCTTTTCCGATGAACATGGAAAAATCAACCGTCTTTCGGCGTGTGAAAGATGGAACTCTTCGGCCACATTCTAATTCCATCAAGCCTCAGTTAACCGAAGGAAACAAAAAGGTACGATTTCAATACTGCCTCTCAATGATTGATCAGAATACAATTCACATAAATTCCATGTTTATGAATATGTTTAATTATGTTCATATCGACGAAAAGTGGTTTTTTTTGTCCAAAAAAGTTGAAAGGTACTACCTGCTTCCTGGAGAGCATGAGCCAGATCCGTATCGTTCTTGCAAAAGTAAAAATTTTATTCCAAAGGTTATGTTTATGGCTGCTGTAGCACGTCCTCGATTTGATGAAAATGGAATTGAGTTGTTTTCTGGAAAAATAGGTATTTTTCCATTTGTAGTTAAGGAACCAGCTAAGCGGAATAGCAAAAATCAAACAGTAGGAACTATGGAAACAAAGCCCATTCAGTCAGTAACTAAAGATATCACTAGAGCTTGCTTGATAGA
>NW_025895707.1:0-1800 GCF_002878395.1 Capsicum annuum
GAGAACAATCCTTCCTTGTATTTGGTGGACTGTATGGAGCGAGAAAAGTTGAAGGTATTTTGAAGATAAATATAATTCCATTCAGAAAGTTAAATTGAATAGCATTGTAGATTTTTGTTTTTTGTTTAAGGGCCAATGAGTACAGGATGCATAACAGGTAGTAGATTTTTTCGAATCCTCGCATTATTTTCATTATTTTTCATTTCTTTTGGACCGCTAGCATAACCTTAACACTGACGAATACAAAGTAATATCTCTGGAAAAAAAACTATTTATCTCAAAAAGAAAAGAATAAAAATGTTCAAACTTCCTTACAGCTCCAGTTGTTGGTCCCTTAATTGTTGTCCCTCACAACCAGCCAAACATTCTTTGATAACCGTCGTGTTTGGGCCAGCTTGCACCTTGACCAGTTACACCAGGTACTGCTACCTCCCACCAGCATAGATACTGGGTAAGTCTGTCCATCAAGGCTTGGACAGATGGTAAGAAATCACCTAGTGTTTTTATCTCTGTTGGAAATTAAACCGGAGACCTCATGGTTCTCAATCTACTTCATTGACCACTAGGTCACACTCTTGGGTGCAAGTGTGCAACTAGCCAAACTATTATTCTGTAAACCAGAATAAGAAGTGTGAACCACAATATTATATCAAGTTTCCTCTCTCCATATCGCCATAGAGTTACAATAACATTACATTTATCAAAAAGTAAATAAAATTGTTTAAAATAGACCAAATATAATCTTGACGTGTATGCTTAAACACATTTTTTAGAACAATAGTGTTAAATATAAAATATTTTAGAACTATATTGGAAATAAAATGTCAATGCAAATCCCAAATGAAGCCTACATAGTATAGTAAGATCGAGGAAATCTGCTCGCTAAACAAACTTTCAATAGAAATCACATATACTAAGGAAAGAAAATCTGGTTCTACGAAGCTTCATAGAAAAAGAATTGTGTACTTCTTTTTTCATTGATAACCACAGGAAACTGGATAAAACTACCCATAAAAATCTCGATGACACGAGACCTCACCTCTATTTCTGTCATCAGCTCTCGAGGTTTCTCCCAGGTTGTCCTTCTATTATAATAGTATCTAAAAATCAAATCAAGAATTGTAAGAATGTTATTAATTGGTTGGAGTAATAAAGCCATAGGAAATATGACAACATTAGCAACCTTAATTGGCCTACTGATCATCAAAAGATGCTGAAAATAGAAATACCTACTAGCAATTAGCCACATGTAAAATATGTATGATAATAGAGAAATGGGGTCAAAATGAAGTTATCGGTAGAGGTGTATCAAGTTCTGCTGATCAAAAGTCAGGTAGAATTTGGTAGTGGTGAACGGCAGCCCATATGATAACTTTGACAAAGAGGACTGAAACAAAGGGGCCTATTATATCCAGTGCTAATGGAAGCAGAATGATGTACAAAGCACTAGATATGGATACTTGAGGGGTTTCTTGGAAGTGATGGGGGCCAACATATCCACCACTTGTTCATAAACAAGACATTAAGTGTTTGTGATGCAGACATTAACCTATTTATATGAGTAACCTATGTGAATATCATCCAAAAGCAAGAATTCCGGAAAGCAAAATCAGCATGCTCTTTTTCCTGTTTGGAGAACACAAAGTGGTAAAAAGATTGAATTTGAATGAAAATGATATTTTTGCAGAGCTCCTTTTCTTGTATACCGCGGTTTTACACCTTTTTTGTTCACTAGAATCTTAATTTGTTTATAAAAAAACTATCATACAATTCAAATGTTGACTCTCTCAGTCAACACAC
>NW_025895708.1:0-1842 GCF_002878395.1 Capsicum annuum
TCTTCATCTAATAAATAGAAATCTTGAAACGAGAATAAAGAGAGATAAGAAATAGACGACCTATCACAGCGTTAAACGAGAATAGACAAAATGATAAACATATTTACCTTATGGCTTGGGTTCAACAGCTACTGATGGCCTAAGTATCTTTTCTTTGGGTGTAAAGAAGCACGTCTGTTAATGCAAAACTATGATCGTGGAACTGAAATGTGAGGTATGAGTAGGTATTAGGATAACTAAAAAATACTGAGACCGAAATGGGTTGAGCCTCACTCTTCCCTTCTCATATTCTATGTCATACTGACATCACTACTAGAATCTGAAAGCCTAACTTGGTTATTTGCTCTATCATCTCCCCTTTAGCTTCAAGCTGTCATATTAGTTTGGGAGATCCCTTAGTAGACTCTAAACTGAAGTACACTCACTGCACTCTGGGGTCTGGAAAACTACTATACACGCATATCATGGCACTTAACCTAAATGGCTACACCTGAAAGTGGAAAATCCACTGTTAATACTATCTTCTGAGATACACTTTATCATTCTATAGACCCAGTAGTCATCATATAATACTTGCATACTTACTAACTTCGGGTCTTCATGGGTATCCCCGTAGTCGGAGTGCACACCCTCTAGTGCTTTAACTCTTATTCTATTAGTTCAACCTTCGAAAACTCAAACTTAGAATCTAGCACTCAAGATGGATATCACCAAGACTTCAATGAATCAAACTACTTTCGACATAGCCTACCAATATCGCGAGTCCAAACTTATATCTCTCTACTATGAGAATCAAGATCATATAAAAAGGCTCAACACTATCAATCAAAACTCCTTAACTTGGCTATTTAGAAAACCATGTACCATCTAACTAGTCTTTCTCCACCTAGCAACTCAACGGTACCACTCGTCACACAAAACGTGTAATAGTCTTATAAAATACCGCAAACTCAGATCACCTTGAGCATACTTCTACATTATATATGAAACATCATACTTCACTACGAATCAAATAAACTTAAGCTCTTGCATATATCGTTCAAGCCAATTAGATTACTTCCATAAAACCAGTATCATTAACCAAGAAATAATCACATCCACCTTCATGGACATCAATTGTTCAAAACTTAATGTCTAGTGGTAAACATGATTTTACAACCCAACCTTACATATGATTCTCACTTGGATACCATGAAATAGACATCAAGAAACACTAGTACACTAGAACTTCCAAACAACAAATAATTGATCTTGACCTTATGGTCTTCCTTATCCTAACTCATAAGCACATACTATTTTAACACATCAAGCCTACTAATTTTTTCCCACAAAACATACATCATTAATCTCATGCCACTATTTTTACCACCACATTCTACATTAAATTCAAAAATATAGTCCTGTACCAATCATCTATCACTACTAAAAAATGCAACATAATATGCTAGTCCATAAAATTTGGGACATACAATACAAGCACCTCAAAAATCACTACATACCTTCTCACAAGTAGTACTAGTTTACAATTACGAATGAAAAGTAGGTCAAGGGGTAAAGTTACATAATTGACATGATCAACCTTAATTTTATATTATAGGCCCATACAATTTTTTCGACTTATACCAATTTCTCACCTCATACTTACTTACCCAAACATACATTTAGACTACCTTCAAATTCCACAAAAAACCATGAGTCTATACTTATAACTTACTGGCTAATATAGCCATTTTCATACTTTAAGCAATCGAGAAATCACCCTAACTAACAACTCATTCTCTACCTTCTACTAAAATAACACACAAGGACAAATCACCTCTTTACCAACCCAATCTCATGCAA
>NW_025895709.1:0-1901 GCF_002878395.1 Capsicum annuum
ATGATGGTTCTTGGAGTTCTTGAACTAGGAACTTGGAATCTTGAATAAATTTACAGAATTAATGGTGAACTTTGGAGGTTCTTGAAGTTGGATGTAGGAGTTTAGGGTTTTCTTTTTGAGGGAATTTGATGAAATATAACATATAATGCTTCTAATAGGCTTTAATATAGGGTTTGGATGGATTTTGGGTGAGGAGGATTTACTAAAATGCCCCTAAAAATTAAATACTCAAATTTATCCTTTGGTGGATTGTTTTGATAGTCTAAAGTAGATCAACCATAACGTTTTACTCCGATATCCAAATTAGATTAAAATAATTTCATTAGAAAGAGGAATCTCATATCTTTCCATTGATATATAGTATCTCACCCAGATCATTATGTACGAGGAGTTATGATCGTTTGAAGTTGACCCAAAAATTTGCTTTTGATAGGCTGAAGTAGATCGACCATAACTTTTTGCTCCGATAGACAAATTGGATGAAACCAATTTATTGGAAAGAGGATTCGCATAGCTTTCCGTTGATATATAGTAGATCACTCAGATCATTATGTACAAGGAGTTATAATCATTTAAAGTCAGAGCAAAAATACGCCAGGCCTCAGTACTTTTCTTGCACATTTTACTGTTTACAGTTTATGGTTCGATCGGAATGTTCATAACTCATCGCTTGGGTGTCCGTTTTGGATGATCCACATATCTTTGGAAATCTTATTTGATAATCTACGCAATGGTGGGTCATAATCTAAGACATTCCTTACAAAAAATTTATAATTCATTCTAGAAGATAGAACCCAACACATTTACGCATAAAATTTCAACAAAAAATTTCCCAGGGTATTACAAAGGTAGTCTTAACTTTTGGGTGTAGTGAAGCCACCTCCTTTGTTCCGTTCATGCTAACCTTTTCATGTCACACACAAAGGACCCGTGGATGTATTTCAAATGTGAACAACCTTGGTTTGTTGATATATATGATGGTCTTTTGTTGCACTCCACTTTCATTGATGTCTATCTTAGCCAAGTCCTTTGTAATGCTTGTAGTAAGTGTTTTATAATCATAACAAAGGATTATTGGCTATATTTCAAGAGTGTACCTCATTGGCATGGTTATATCATTTGTGGTACTAATGCTAACCCTCCTACTATGAGGATTGTGTGCTTGTTTTCTTCTCTCTTTGGTGCTGCTAGATGTGAATTTAAGGACAAATTCCATTCAAGATGGAGAGGATAATACAAGCATGAGAAGCACCAAGAGCACAAGAACTTTTACAAGGAATCAAGTCAAAGAGCTACGTGGTCTTCAAGCAATGTTCACAAAGTTGGAAGCTTGTAATTGTTTCATGAGTTCACCTATTGGAGTGTATATGCTAAAGTGTGAAGAGGAGCTTTGAAATACACTCCAAAACCGCCTCTATTTGGGGGGTCATTAAGGGCATTCTTGTCTTTTAATGACCTGTTTTTACACTCCAAAGGATCACCCTTCATTAAGGGTATTTTTGTCATTATTTGTAATAAGTATAAATAGACCCTTTAGCTTGTATTTTACCAAGACTTGATGAATTGATTGAGTATTTCTCATTGTAGTTTTTAGTCCTTAGTTTGTAGCTTAGAATCTGAAAATTGGTCCAAGAACATTTAAAGTTAGGGTTTCACTTGTTTTGGATAATTTGGCAAGAAAGATTTGCTTGAGGAAGAGTGTTTCCTTTGGGTCACCTAAGAGAGTGGTTTGATCTTACATTGGTGATGTGTGTTTGAAGGTTTGGTACACCTTCTAGTGCTATTCATTGGTGGAAGTGAGGGTCTCTCTATCTATCTTTAATTTCATGCAATTCTTCTTCTTCATCTCCCTTCTAAGTGTAGTTTTTCCTTTTGTGTGCTTGCTGATTTTTGCATATCTA
>NW_025895710.1:0-1271 GCF_002878395.1 Capsicum annuum
GTTTGTTTTTAGCATGTAAAGTTGTTTCTTTTATGTTGAAAAGAATAATTAACATTGAATGTTTTGCCTTTTGACTTTACTCTTTGATTGTTATGTATAAAGTTTTGATTTTTGCTCAAAACACGAACTCATGTCTTGTTTAAATTCATTGTTGGCAAATATATTTGTTTTAGCATGTAAAGTTATTTCTTTTATGTTGGAAAAATAGTTATTATTGTTTATTTCACCTTAATAAAAATAGTAATTAGTTAAGTCAAGAATTTGTCATTTGCTTGCTAATTATTTTAATGAATTTCAAAATCCTCATATAAGAGATGAAGTGCTATCTTTATTTTCCATCCAAGATGTTTATACCTCTTTTTGTTCGAATGTTGTCTTGTCAAAATCATGAGAATGTTCGGACTTTTGTGGCTAAATAGAATTATTCGGATATTTTTAACTCATGCATAGTATGATTGTTGACGATATTTCACTTTTAGAGATGCTAAACTTTTATTCTTATTTTCTTACTTCGGATTGTTATATGTGCTCTTTGTGTATGTAAAGACTTGATTCATGTCTCTCTTTTATTCAAAATATCAAAAGAGAATCAACGATGTCATAGAAATATTAACCATAGGTCGTTACACGTTTTTTCATAAAATGTTCGTTATAATTTAGATGTATGAATTTTCATTAATGTCGCCTTAATTGAAATTTAAAGATTCTTCCTTGAAAAAGTTAACCTTTATTTTTTTTTGTTATATGGATTAGTGTTTATGTTTGCTCAATTTTAGAAGTCATGAGTATTTTTTCGTGTTGCCCCATCCCTTTACTTTCGCAAGCTTACGTTGTTTGTTTCTTGCATTAATTCATTGAATATGGCCTTCTTCCTTTTAGCTTTACTCATTCTTAATATGAACATAAATCAAAAGGCATGCAAGTGGATGTCTTTGCTTTGCATTTTATCTTTTGACTTTCATTCTTGTTATACATGTGCAAGTGTGCATATCATTGTAATTCAAAATTCGATTCTTGATATTTTCTTTTGCTTTGAAATATGTAACTATTATGCCTTGAACGTATATTAATTTCTTTATCTTTTCTTTGCATGCAAAAAATGTCTCGAGTCCAAATGGACTCCTCTCCTCTTGCATTTCTTAATGGGTCAATGAGGTCCACCTCTTCGAGTCAAGTTCAAAGTTTGAACCCAAGGTCAACTATATGGCGTGCGGGTGCTAAAAAATAGATGAAGAAGGAAAATGGGTCAAAACCCATTGATAAAGTCGCTA
>NW_025895711.1:0-2214 GCF_002878395.1 Capsicum annuum
AAAGAGATATTGAAAGCCGCTCAGAGTCATAAAAAATCTTATGCAGATGTATGAAGGAGAGATCTTGAGTTTTAAGTAGATGAACTTGTATATTTGAAGGTTTTACCCATGAAGGTGTGTAGAGATTTGGCAAAATAGGAAAGCTTATTCCCCGATATGTGGGTCCCTACAAGATTTTGAGTCGTGTGGGGAAGGTAGCGTATGAGCTTGAGCTACCTACAGACTTGTCATCAGTTCACCCAGTGTTCCATATATCTTTATTAAAGAAGTGTATAGATGATTCAGTTGTAGTAGCCCCTCTAGAAAGCACAAATATTCAAAATAGCCTTTCATACAAAGAACTTCAGTATAGATTCTTGATCATTAGATCCGTAGATGAAGGAACAAAGAAGTTCCGTTGGTCAAAGTTCTATGGCGAAATTAGTCTATTGAGGGTACTACTTGGGAAGTAGAAGCAGACATGCGAACCAAGTATCCTTACCTCTTTACCACTAACTCAGATTCAGCCTAAGGTAACAACTTTTCTTAATTCAGTTCTTTTCCAGTCTCAGATTCAACCATGTGATTACCTTCAAGTAGTTTCAAGCATTCGTATGTTATTTTAGTTACTCATTAAGATTTAGACTTAGTCATGCAGTTTTGTTTTAGTTGTAAATGTCAGTATCTAGTCTCAGTTCCTCAGTATCCTTAGTTTAACTAGTCTCATTCGAGGACAAATATTCCCAAGGGGAGATATTACAATACCCCACATTTTCTCAGTTTTGTTTAGCTTCTAGTGTGTCAGCGGTCAACTTCAAAAGAGTATAAATCTTGATACATATACAATTTTCCAGTTCTAAACCAACCAAATGGTAGATAATTAAATTATCTTTCCAATGATACCAATTTCACCTTAATCCGATACTCAGGTGAGAAGTTATGGAATTATTAGTGTAAGTTAGTAGGTTAGTGCAGTAGAACCAAGTCGTGGTGGAGGGAAAATTAGCAATCGTCCTTTTTCCAGTGAAGTATCATGATTATGCTGAATTGTGGTGAAGCCCAAAATCTTGTTCATTTTTTTCCAGTAGCCCACCGAGATTGTCCAGTATCGCGCCAGGAATTGTGGTAGAGCATAGTTCCGTGAATGGTAGAGTGCAAAATAGAACTCATCCTTTTCTAATGACGCAACACGATTATGATGTGTCATGCCATAGTGCAAAATCGATCTCGTCCATTTTCCAGTGAGCCACCGTAATTGCGTTGTATCGCGCTGAGGCTCAAAATCAGGATTCCAGTTTTGAACTTAAAATTTCAAAGGGCAATTTAGACTTTTCATAAGCCCCTAAATCATTAAAAACAAGGAATTAAACCTATTCTAAACATTATACGCTAACTTTCATCAAAATTCCTTTCCAAGAAACCCTATAACTTCAAATTTCAAAGCTCAAGAAATCTAAATTCCACCATTCTTTTCAAGATAACCAAAAATTCAAGATTCCCAATCCAAGATCTTCAAGAAACTATCTTCAAGAGCTCAAATAGGAACTCAAAGTTCAAGCTTCATCCATTTATCTATTAGGGTATGTGGGGTTATGAACAAGGATAATCCCTTCATCCTTGTGCCCAAAATTAGTTTTAAAGTTGAATTTAACATGAAGCTATATGAATTTCAGTCTAGGGTCTATACCCACTCATCACTATTTAAACATTATGATATTATAAGTGATTTAGATGTTGAATTGCATGTCCACTTTCATAATTTTACGTGTGTGACATTATTTTCCAGATTTAGAATTGAATTATTAAGATTTTCATTATTTATCATGAACTTTATGATGATTTGACATAAAATTGATGCATGGGTTATTATGCCCTAGTTTGAATATTGATATTTCAAGAAGATTATGCTTTTAAGCATCTAATGAT
This sequence comes from Capsicum annuum, assembly GCF_002878395.1. Lineage (NCBI taxonomy): Eukaryota > Viridiplantae > Streptophyta > Magnoliopsida > Solanales > Solanaceae > Capsicum > Capsicum annuum. The sequence goes on from NW_025895711.1 coordinate 1,906, forward strand.
TAGTTTATACTCAATTTTTGAATCAAGATTTGATCTTTTGATCCTCAGCTAAGATATGGAATCCAATTTTCAATTTTAATTACTATTTATAGTAAACAGATTCACAAGTGGTTTGTATTATAAACCTTTATAATAGTTTTAAAAGTGGATTTTCTATAGAATGAGCATACGGATTAAAGGTAGTAGTATTTAGCACCGAGTTGGGTATGTTTATACGCCCCAGAACTACGTGTCAACATAGGTTTAGATTATCGTATTATTTCTATTCCTATATGGATGACAGTTACAGATGATGATAACTTAGCTTAG
>NW_025895712.1:0-1630 GCF_002878395.1 Capsicum annuum
GTCGTCGAGGATTTCTGTGGTTAGCTTTGTTACTTGATACAGCCATGAAAACAACTCTTCTTCCAAAACTTGAAGGTGTTGAAGACGCAGCTGTACTGGCAGTTAGACTAGCACGGGAGATAGAATATGTGGATAAAGACCAAGGAAAGGACTCATTGGTGGTCGAGAACATGCAACAATTCCAGCTGAGCATTTGGTCGAACACTGGGTGGGCACCGGACTAGTAGAAACTTTGAGCAATGCTAAGGGGATTTAGTAGATTTTGTTGTTTTGTTGAATTCTGTTACAGGAGGGAACAAAAAGGAGGGAGTTCAGTTTTTATTTTTTCCAATTTAAACATAATTTGACTGAATTGTTGTTTTACATCATTTTATAATATATGATGTTGTTCAATATGATATCACTATCAAATTGTTTAGTGAATGTAGTTCATGAATAAACTATTGATTTAGTTTTTGGTTACCTTTAGTCTACTCAAGAGACAAATAGATAAATTTTATTACGTCTTCTATAAAATATATATGCGGTTTTATTAGGCCCCATTTGGCCATGAAAATTACTTTTTTCCGGAGTTAAGAATTGGAGTTGAAGATGAAGTTGGAGTTGTATTTGACCATGAATATAAATTAAAGTTGTTTTTATAATTTTGTGAGAAAAGTAGGATTGAAAAAAGTGAAAATAAGTAATTCCAAATAATTTTTTGAAATTGGAGTTTTTCATGGTCAAACGCAACGTGTTTTCACTTTTTTCACTAAAGTGAAATAATTTTTCAAAAAATAAAAGCAGAAGATTTCTATGGTCAAACGGTTACTAAGTTTTGTTTCAATTGAACATCTTGTTCTAGTGTGCATATCAAAAACAACTTGCACAAACTGAAATAAGTTAAGTGCATGATATTAAACGCATCTTAAAGAGAAAAATAAATCAATTAAAGCGTGTCATCTGTTTCAACCATTCAAATAAAAAGAATGTCATATAAATTTCTATAGGATGGAAGGAGGATACATTTTGCTACAATTTTAGGTGGACATTCAATTTGATATTTAAGGAAAGAAAAAACTCGATTGCAATGACTTTCATCTTTAATCAAAGTGAACGTTCACAAGATGATGAATCGAATCATCACTAATCAGATGAAAGTTCAGATGGTCATGCAACTAAATTACTAAAAATCCTCTCTTACATTTTAACTTATATCATTGTGAACATATTGAAGATTATTCTCTTCTTTTTTGGCCAAATATCATTCTCCTAGAAGATTTGCCTATCCTATTTTCCATCAAATAAGCAACACAATCATCTACAAGTTGTCCATTTCTCTTCCTATCTCCAAACAAACTGCTCATCTTTCTTGCATTGGTTCTCAAGGACTCACCCTCTTCACTCACCACAGCAAACTTCACAGATTCAGACACTGAATCACTAGTAAAAGATCCATCTTTTTCATTTCTTGGTATCTCTACACCAACCCCCTTCTGTTGCAACAACCTAGTATTCAAACCTTGATCATTCAGCACTGGGAACATAATCAAGACTCGCCCGAAACATAGCGCCTCTATGACTGAATTCCATCCACAATGAGTCAAGAATCCGCCTACTGACGAATGGCTTAGTATCTTTGTCTGTGGTA
>NW_025895713.1:0-8174 GCF_002878395.1 Capsicum annuum
TATCAAATTCAATCAACATTCTCGCATAAGAAATTCTAGCTACTTAGTTGTTGTATATTCAACATATAAAGGTAATCACTACTAATGATGCTCAACGATTGCATCTAGGGGTGGGCATAAATACCAAAAATTGAAATATCGAACCGAACCAAATCACTTTGATTTTTCAGTTTTGGTTTTTCGATTTGGATTTGGATTTTTATTTTTTATAAATTCGGTATTTCGGTTTGGGTTTCTATTTTTAGGTTAGCATAATTCGGTTTATCGATTTAAATCAAAATTTTAAATATACTCTTTTTTAATTATTATGTATGTAATTATATATAATATATATTTAATATGTATGATAATTGATATCTATTACTAAAGCCTAAAGCGTCAAACTGGACAAAGCCAAAAAAATCCAAAATCCTAATAGTCTTCAGCCCTAAAATCGCCTATCTGATTTTTGTTTCAACCTTCTTGATGTGTTATCTTGCCTTGTTCCTTAACAGTTTTCAAGAAACATAAGTGATGTTGTTCTTGGATATGACATCATTCAGGAATGAATTACACAGATAAGTAATCCTTATACAAACATACTATCAATCTATAATATGATAACATAAACTTACGGAGGCGTCCTGAAGACAACACCGAAGACTTTATTCTCATCATCATTGGACACTGACATTACTTTAGCACCAGTTTTCTTATGTTTACTGGTTAGTCCACTTAGAAATTGTTAAACAAAAAGTATTAAAACATTAAAAATAGTCCAATTGACAAATATAATTTAGTCCATTAAACAGACCCAAAATTAAAAAATTAAAATTTACATAAACCGATATAAATCCGAACCGAAATTTACATAAACCGAACTGAACCGTACTAATTTGATTCGGTGTTTGGTGCACCTAATTTCATAACCAAAAACTGAAAAATTCAAAATAAAAAAATCGAACTCGGACCGAAAAACTGAATGCCCGCCCCTAATTGCATCCCCAGCAATAAGATGGGAGGCTAGGGAATTTCACCCAAATGGGTCGGACTTCCTTACAACCGAAATTCGGAGACTAAGGTTTAACAATTATAGACTTATTGCTAAGCATACGTAGTCCTGAGTGTAACACCTCATCTCTATCATCCAGACTAGAAAACCTCACTAAGAAAGCCATCGTGGTATATCCAGAAGTGCAGCATTCATCAGGCTTGAGGATCATCAGCTTATCCACCAACGCTAATCCATACAAGGGGGCAAGCAAATTAAATATTCTGGATATAGCATCCTTCCTACTAACCGGTGCTGAAGAGCATGGAGATTTCAATATCCTCTAAGAGCTTTCACAATCCCGAATTGAACAAAATTTCGAGCCTCTTCCAATTTAGATGACAGCTTTCTCTTTAGCTTCAAATAAGATAACCTCATACTTTAGACACCTAAAAAAACTGATCTCAAAGCCAAGAGAACCAAATGCAGGAAATATTAGCTTTAGTTGTACCTAATCTCATAAAAAGAGAAACAAGGAACGTGTATCAGCCAGGCAATACATTTCTTCTAAATATGCAACCACGGGTGCTGCTTTTGTACGTATCCTAATGAATCTTTTTCCAGAAGATGAAAAGTATCTTTTTTTTATTTGTTAAGAATTGTTTCAAGAAACCAAGAGAGAATACTCTTTAAGGTAAAATTACTTAGTTATTTAAAACATTTGCATTAAAAAGGAAAAGAATGTTTTTATTATTATATATATTTAAAAAAAAAACCAATAACAGGGGAGCTATGAGGGTTCACTACGTATCGGTAGATCTCAGCATGAAGCTCCCATGATACGTAATGAAAAGAACACCTGAAGCACTAGGAAAGAACATCTTTAGCATCCAACAACAGGACTGGTGTGTCTAGTTGGTGGAGTACTATAGCAAGATAACCTTTTCAACATCTTTTACGCATGAGAGACTCCCAAGCAGTCTCCCTTGTAAGATCTCTGACTAACTCATGACAATTTATCTTTGGCAACACAACTTGGAAACTTGGATAGTAATATACCAGCCAATGATTGAAAATGAATATATACCAATATCTCATCAAGAGAACACATAAGACATCAAAGACAAGAACGTCAAACACAAAACTACAGACATGTAAACTATGGTTAAAGAAGTTGATGACACTACAACAATCACTGAAAACAGGAGAGGTTTCAGTTGGTACGAGCTGACATTTAAACAACATACACTACTAAAAAAAGAGGAAAACCGACCATAAAAATTGACCACAAGTGGTCGGTTTTCCTCAAATTTCGACCACAAAATGGACGAAAGTGCGTGGTCGTGGTCGGTTTTTAAAAAATATATATATATTTTTAAAATTCATTATTAGTTTATTAAAATAGAAAAAAAATGAGTTTAAAAATAAAAAAAATGCAAAATAAACCGACCACAAGTGGTTGATTTTATTTTAAAATTAATTAATTAATTTTAGAAAAATCGACATTTAAAATTAATTAATTAATTTTATAAAAAATGACCACTAGTGGTCGATTTTTATTAAAATTAATAAATTAATTTAATAAAGCAAACTTTTTAAAAAAAAAAACGACCACTTGTGGTCGGTTTTTCTGGAAATTTTTTTAAAAAAATAAAAGCAACAAATGAAACATCATACAATCCAACAACAACAATAACAAACCAAAGTGCAACAAAATGTCCAAATCCATACAACAACAACAACAACAACAAACCAAAGTACAAACCAAAGAGTAAAAACTACAACAATACATACAAAAGTGTAAAAACTACAACAAAATGTCCAAATCCAAAGTACAACCCATACAAAAGTTAAAAAACTAATACTCATCTTCATCGTCATCGTCATCGTCATCATCTTCGTCTTCTGCATCCTCATCTGTGCTGATTTCATCGAGTGGGCATAGACCTTTTGCAGCCCGAACTGCATCACTAGGACATGGAGGAATAATCCCTGCAGTCTAATTAAAAGAGCTGAACTGCTCCCGCAGCATTTTGATTTGTGATGATGTTTCCTCTTCCTTCTTCTACGCCCTCTCTCTCTATTCAGCAAGCTCTTCAGTGAGTTTAGAAATTGTATTTTGTAGTGATTCAATGGTTTCTCTATCAACTAAAGAGGTATAGAAGGTAGGACCGGACGAAGACCTAACATTCTCGCCAAAAAAATTTTTGTGGTATCCGTAGAAATGGCCTCTAACTGCAGGACCCACAACTTGTTCCCATAACTCCTCCTCTACATGTTGGGGTATCGAGTCACCCTGACTTTCAGGAGGCTGACTACTATGAAACTCACTAAGGAGCTGCCTATATTTGTCCTATATTTAAAGTAAAGTAAAAACTACTAGTCAAAAAATATTAAAGTACTTATACTTGAATAATATCAACTTTGAGAAAAAGATTCATAAATTCGAAATTTGATTCTTACATGGGCAGGTTTTGCACGAGGTTCAACCCAGACATCTTCATCAATTGGTTCTTTTTTTTTCAGATGCATCTTCTCGAATAGCTCATCGTGTGGTATCTTCCTACCCTTTTCTTTTTCCTGCATATGAAAAAATTATCAATCTTCAAATAATTAAAAATTTAAATAGAAACAAACAATTAAAACTGTAAAAGTTACATACCTTTTTTTCCTCCACAGCAATCATACTTTTGGCACCCGCAGTATGTAGGACCCACCCTTGAATGATGCCTGGGCTTTTTCTCCTTTGTCCCTCAACAATTGGTATTCTTCGCTATTCCAATAGCGAATATACTATTGCCATAAGGATTCACTTATCCAGTCAGGTCGTACCAAGTTAGTTCGGGCATAATCCAATAAACCGTTAAATCTGACTCTACATCTTCTGAAAAAGTTTCTCTTTATAAAACATGCATTCATATTATCGCACCAGTAATATTTCTACAACAAAACGAAAATATAATATTCAATTTTTTGTTCTAACAATGTGTTAAGTAGTCGATAAGTTAAATCCTTACATGAAATTCTTGAAATATTCTTTTCCTGTCAATTTCTAGAACCTTTTGCCAACTGGTCCAGTAGCTGTTGAAGTTCTAACAAATGCATTTTCTCGCAGTTTGTCCAACTCCAGCATCTGGCCTAAACCTATAACACAAGATCAAACAATAATTTCATAGAGCATAATAATATAGTAATGAAAAAATAAATAATGTTAGTATATATAGAAATCTTACCCTGTCTCATATGGAATAAGATAATGCCTCCTATAATCATCACTATCTCCGGCCACGGAGCAAGGGATGATGGATACACTGGCGTGGGTGGATCTAAAGCAACGGATGGAGTGCCGCCAAAATAAAGATCCGATAATCCAATAGATCCAGCAGAATCACTGTGCAAACCTGGGTGACTGCTACAGGAGGGTACTGACGATGGTAGATGTTTGGATATGCTAGCGATCGTCCTATAGCACTGTGGTGGCAGTGGCACGGTGATAGGAGCAGAACAAGTCAGTGTAGACTCATGTAGTGGCCCTACATGCGTAGGAGCAGGAATCGAATGCTGAGACGACTTAGAATATGAGGGTCGTACTGTCGCGTCAGCAAACCGACCCTCAGATATATATATACCTGTCGGTCGTCTATAAGGCGGAGGTTGTTTTTTCTTTTTTGTTTTTGTAGGATCAACTTTTCCCTTATCTTTGTCACCTCTTCCTGATATCTAAATTATGTTAAGTTAACAAGTAGTTAGTTCCTACAAAATGAATATATAAGAAAACATTCCTAGTAACTAATTTCAAGTTACTAATTCACATTTCAAATTGCTCCAACAACACGAGATAGACAAGAATATTTTTATTACTATATAAATTATGAAAAAGTAAAAACAACAATCTTAAACAGTATATTACATATCAATCTTAAGCCAGAAACATAAAGGTAAATATATAGTACAAAGCATAAAAACATCAATATATAATAAATACAACCAACACAACTAATCCTCCTTTTCTGAAGACTCTCCACTAAACCATTCACCCTCTTCGAAAGTTTTCTCATCTCCTACCCACTCAACCTCTTCTTCCGCAATATTAACTTCTTCAAATATATTTTTAGGATGATTCAAAGTATCCACTAAGTCAACATCCACTAGCTAGTGATCAATCTGCATTTCATTTTGATACGCAGTCTCCAGCACATTCTCAACTTTCACCCATCCTATAGACTTTGTTTTAATTACAGCCCACCAATCAGACTTATCATTGCGCAATGGATAAGGAGCATAATACACTTGTTTAGCATTTTGCACTAGAACAAATGGATGGTAAATAGGATACGACCTATTGTGCTTCAGTTCAATGATGTTATGCTCCTTATGTACTCTTGTGTCTCTTGTGCTTGGATTAAACCACTTACATCGAAAGAGGACAATTTTTTTATTAAAAAACCAGCATACTCCAGTTCTAAGATCTTATGTATAATGCCAAAGTTAGCAACATCATCATCACCCTTAACCCAAACACCACTATTGTTTGTTTTCCTTGTTCTGGAGTGTTGTTCGGTAAAAAATTTAAACCCATTTACCATGTAATGGGATATTGCATGAGCTTTCAACTGGACCTAAAGAAATATCTCTCAAGAGCTGATTGTATGCGGTTGTATTTCATGACTGGTGTACCTAAAAATATTACACATATATATATGTATATGTTAGTTGAGGAATGTGTAAATGTTTAAAATTTGTAGAAATATTAATACACTTACAAACCTCATATGTAAACCATGTTGCAAAGGATGCGTACACTTGATTTTCATGGAATTGAGTCTGAAATAAACTAAAGATCCAACATGAAAAACACAATTAGTTTCCTCAATGGAATGAGTAAATAAATAAAATATGTTAAAATTTTAATCTCCTTACTTCATAAAGGGTTCAACTTCCGAGCAATTCAGCAAGACATACAAAATTGCTGATTTGTGCTCCGTGGGAGTGAGCCGGCAATGTATGGTCTTTTTAGCCTTACAACCAGATTGATTGAAAATTGATATCGATTGCAAATGAGGCTCATTCACATCTTCCTGATGACGATTCGGTCGATTTCTTGAACAAGAAACTTCAACACGAAAGTAGTATGAACAAAATTGAGACGTTTCTCTTGCAAAATATGCCTCAACTATAGAGTCTTCCATCTTATGTTTGTTTTTGGGACCCCTTTTTAATTTTTCAATTGCCCTACATAATCTTAAGATTAGATGTTTACTATATTAAAGAAATATATATATGAATTTAAATATGTTACAATTGCTTACCGTTCGAATGGATACATCTACCTAGTTTGACCTGGACCGTCTAGCCAAGCTTTATGCATAAGGTGAATGGGAAGATGTTCCATCACATCGAAGAACGTTGGCAAAAAAATCTTCTCCAGCTTGTTGGTGATAACAACAATATTACTTTCCATTCGCGCCAGATTTTCTTCTTTTAATGTGGTGGCGCATAAGTTTTTGAAGAAAAAACTGATCTCTGCTATTGCTTTTCGTATGTTTTCAGGTAAACCAATAAAAGCAATTGGAAGTAATTGTTCCATGAAAATATGACAATCATGGCTTTTCATTCCATGCAAGATTTCTTGTGCCATATCAACCCTCTTTCCTAAATTTGAGGCATATCCATCGGACTTCTTCAAACTTTGGACCTAGTCACATATTTGACGTTTTTGGTCCAACTTAAATGTAAAACTAGCCTTGGGCTTAAGAAAATTGTAATTGGGCCCCTCCTGTAAGTGTAATTCTCTGCGTTTGCAATATTCTGGTAAGTCAAGTATGACCTTAGGATTATCCTTTATTTTGTCGGTGACATCCATAACTGTGATGAACAAGTTGTCAAAATAGTTCTTCTCAGTATGCATGACATCAACATTATTTCTAAGTAAATTATCTGGCCAATATTCTAAGTCCCAAAATATACTTTGCTTAGTCCAGTTATGCGAAACGCCATATCCATCAAGCCTCTACAATGGTTCCTCGCTGGCTTTAGGCAAATCCCGAAATATCTCCCAGATGTCATGACCAGACATCCATGGAGATGGACCATCATGTTCCCTTCTATTCCTTCTGAATGCATTCTTGAGTTTCCTAAATTCATGATCAGGTGGCAAGAAACAACGATGACAATCAAACCATGAATTTTTCCTGTCATGTCTCAATGTGAAAGATTTTGTTTTTTCTATGCAGTATGGACAAGCCAGTTTTCCAGCTGTCATCCACCCAGATAATATTTCGTAAGCAGGAAAATCACTAACAGTCCATATTAGATATGCTCACAGATTGAAATTCTATTTAAGTGAGATATCCTAAGTTTCAACCCCCTCATGCCATAAAATTTGAAGTTCATCGATCAAAGGTTGCAAGTAGACATCTATTTCGCTTTTTGAATTATGCAGGCTAGGAACAACACAATTCAGAAATATATAGGGACTAGTCATTACTATTTCAGGAGAAAGATTATACGGGGTGATAAATACAGGAGAACATGAATATGGCGCAGCACCAACTGTAAAAAGAAGAGAAGTCATCCGCACATAATCCCAAACAAATATTTCGTGGCTCAACTGCAAAATCTAAATAAGTTGCATCAAAATGCTTTCAAGCTTCTCCATCAGATGGATGACACATAACACCAGTGGGCCTTCTATTTTTATTGTGTCATCTCATATGAAGAGCCGAGCTATTTGAAGCATACAACCTCTGCAACCTTGTTATTAGAGGTAAATAATGCATCATCTTAATAGCAATTTGATTTCCACTAGAACCACGCTTATATCGAGGGTGCTGACAAAACTTACAGGACTCTTCGTTAGCATCTTCCTTAAAGTATAACATGCAGCCATTTTCACAACAATCAGTTCTAACCGAGGAGAGACCTAACTTTGACACCAATCTTTTTGCCTTATATAAAGAATCAGGAACCTCCAAGTCGGGGTCAACTAACTCTTTAATAAAGTCTATCATTGAGTTTATTCCTCTTTCAGCAATATTTCGGTCAGATTTACTACTTAATAATCTAACAGCAACAGACAAACGAGAGCGCGAACACCCGTCAAACAAAGGATGACTAGCAGCATGCAATTGTTCATAGAATTTGCCCGCTTCGCTATTAGAAACATCTTTGACATTTTTCATAAATTTTCCCCCGTGTTGCATCC
>NW_025895714.1:0-1155 GCF_002878395.1 Capsicum annuum
AAAAAAGTAAATTATTAAAAGATATTGAAACAAAATATCCACGCACTAATAAAAATAGATTCACTAGAAACCTACTAAATCTATTAGATACATTTAATCCGCTAGGAGGAGATTTCTCTCAATAGATTTTATATTTTTTAATATTAGATTTTCACATGTAGTTTTGACCAAACCATATCTATAATATGTTTTTAGTATGTTTTTTTTTTGTGGTCTGAATTATCGTCTCTATGATTTGCAAACTATTAGCTTCCGCATGATACCTGTAAACACCTAATTTTGACCCCAAACCTAATGTTTTTATATCATTTCAATGTTCAATTAATTTTTTTTTAGGGCATTTTAAATTTATCTTACTTTTTGAAGTTTGTTAAAAATTTTGAAAATTACAAAAAAATAGAGTCACATTTTAAATAAATTTTTATTTTATTATTTATTTATTTTTTAAAAAATAAAATAAAAAATTCTAAATTATATTTGTTTCTTCTTTCAATTTTTAATAAAGAATGGTGTGATATTAATTTTTCTTAATCATAGTCCCAAGACTAGTTATTAGCTTATGTCATATTTTATTAGTTTTTAATTATTTTCATTAATAATAATAATAATAATAATAAAAAATAAAAATAAAAAAAATAAATAATTAAAAAAAAAAAAAGAAGAAGAAACCTAAACTACCCAAACCACCCACAATTCCCACTCCTAATCAACCTCCCCCACTCTCCCACACATACACACACGACAAACACCATATAAACACACACGCACACATACACTATAAAAAGGACATGCACACACATGCACTAGAGATAGAATACATACTACACAAACACACAGGACACGGAAAAAAAAAAAGAAACAAAAAGATTGAAAGGAGAAGGAGAAAGAAACAACCTTGAAACCAAAAAAAGAAGAAAAAAAAAACGTTTTTGAAAGAAAAAAAAAACTACGACGTAGACAACACAGGAAGAGAGAAAGAAGAGGATTGAAAAAAAAGGGAAAGAGTTTGAGGTTTGGTTCGTGATTTCGAGTTCGCGGCTTCTTCTTTATTTTAAGAATTATTTCCGCAAAAGGTAACCTTAATCTTCCTTTATTATGTAGTTTAAACGATTGTATGAAACTTAATTCAATATTATGAAGTTTCTTAAACTCACA
>NW_025895715.1:0-1175 GCF_002878395.1 Capsicum annuum
AAAATAATTATATCCCTATATTTGTCTTATTTTTAATATCTTATTTGGTATTGGATAATTATATGTCATAGTTTTTGCATTTAAATTTCTATAGTCAATAACCATTCTACTTTTTCCTCTTTTTTGTTCACTATGTTTATTTACTATAAATGTTGGACTATTATGTTTACTATTACTTTTTTGTATATGTTGTTTTTCTAATAATTCATCTATATGCATTTTAAATTCTCTTAAATCGTCAAAATTATATGTTAGTGGTTTCTGGGTTATTATGCTATTTTTACCTATTAATTCAATTTTATAGTAGTTTTATGTTTTTCCCATCCTTTTAATGGATCTTCACTATATAATTGTTTTAATTTTTTCTTAATTATTTTTATCTTATTTATTAAAAATATAGTTATTTCTGTTTTATTTATCGAAAATACTACTAATTCTATTGTATCTTAAGCATTTTTTATATTTTCTAACTTTTGTGTAATTTTTTCACTTCCTTTTATCCAATCAGTTTTCTTTCTTATTTTATTATTAACTTTTTTTGCTCTCACATTCTGTTTACATGGTGTTGTAAACTACCAGTCAGTTCTAGTTATTATATGTGAGTATAATTTATCTAAAAATGGCATTCCTAAAAGTATTTCTTTTGATGTTAGTTCATAATTATAAATTTCTTCTATTGTTAATATCTTATCCCATACTTGTATTTTTACATTCCTAGCTTTATAAGTAATTAAGCTTCCTTCATTATTAAATCTTTTAACTACTATTGGCGTTTTTAATTTATCCTATTTAATTTCTCGTAAGCAATTATATCTACATAAATTAGCTTCTTCTCCTGTATCTATCATAGGTGTATAATATCTACTGTAATATCTTTCTACTACTATCTTTATTAATACATATATTTTCATTTTATGTTAAGGCTCTTCTTAAGAATAATTTCTCTTTGTTATATGTTAAGATTAATTGTGTATATTCTATATTATATGATTTTACTTGTTCTAGCCATTTTATTCCTAATATTATATCTGCTTTTTTGCATTTCTTCCTTTACTTCAAATTCTATTTTTATTTTTCTAATTCCTATTATTATTATTTTTCTGCTATATTTTTACTATTTATTAAACTTCTTGGTAGATCTGGGCACATATCATTATCAGTTTTTATTTCTTCAT
>NW_025895716.1:0-1640 GCF_002878395.1 Capsicum annuum
ACGGTTTCAAGACCACTAGACTAGCCCAACTAAGGTTAATCATACTAGCCATGATTTCAACACTTTAACCACATCCCAAACCTAGCATCATATCATATTCATGCTACAAATTAGTCCAATCATAGGAGAAGGCAATAGGCTTCTAAAGGGTCATAAGCGTTCCACCTTACGGGTCCAAAACCCTCATCTAATTCCCAAAACTTCAATATTCAATACCAAGTCATTCTATGCAGAATCAAACCTAACATTCACATTCACGCGCAATATATATCACACATCATCTACGGAGAATAGTAGACAGAAGCCTACCTCAAGGAAGAACCACAAAACTTCAAATCATTCTCCTAGCGCCCATCTTCACTTCACAATCCCAAAATGCCATCACACTATCAAAATAGAAATCTACTCATCAATACGAGTCTAACGATATCCATATTGACTACTTTTGGTTTGGGGTCAAACGGACCCCCGGAACGGGTTTCCGAAAAAGAAGGGAAAAATCTGAACTTTACTTCAAAAACGTGTTCCTCATATTTTTAGAAACCTACAGCTGAAAACTCAAGTCAAATCGAGTAAAAAACGAGGTTCAAATCAAAGAAAAATCATTTTTGAGCTTTACCGGGTAAAATCTTTGAAATCCGGATTGAAATCAAGAATCGGAGTTGTGTTGAAGGTTAAATTGATGAAAAACTAGTAATTCTATGATAAAATATTATTCAAGTGAAAAGGAGTGAGCCCTAAGATATTTGGGATTTTGATAAATTAATCAAGAAATTTCTAATAAAAGGTGAATTCTTACCTTAAATTCATAGTAGAGTCAAGAAATAGACGTTAATCTAGCTTCCCGAGCTTCCACTAGTTTCACTTTTAAGTACCCATACTATGTTAGGGTTTAACTTTCAAGAGAAAAGATGAAAAATGAGCAAAATGAGCTCAAAACTGTTTTAAATAGTGCAGAAAAATCTGCACAGCTTTTCCCCCTTCCGGACGGACTTCGGCTAGGGGTCCGAAATTCGTTCGGAGTCCGATATACGCAAACGAACTATGTAACCATACTAAATTCGACGCTCCGGACTCAATGGCGATATCCGATTTTCGAAAAACATCGTTTTCACAAAGTTGACCCCCAAAACCCGAAATCACAATTTTTCAAATCGAGGGTCGAAATGAGATTTAAAAGCCGTAAAATCACACCAAATATGTTATCATCCTAAAATCGCTATTCCGGATCTGCTGGTAAAGTCGGAGTTTGCATCTGAGGTTGTTTCAGCCAAATATGGGTCCCACACCCATATTTCCGATTTACCAACTTTCTGACCAATAGGTCCAAATGAGCTCGGGTGCATTGGGACCCGAACCAAAGGTCTACCTAGCCTAAAATCGATATTCTGGATCTGCTGGTGAAGTCAAAATTTTCATTTGAGATTGTTTCACTGAAGTTCTCGCTTGGTGGCCATTTGAAACCAACAAAGACTTCAAAATAGGGAACTGACTCTAAAAGCCAAATGAACTTCCCGGTAACCGAACCATCAGTCCCAGCAAGTCATAAATGACCTGGGGCAGCTATGGAGAAGATCAAACGGCAGAAATAAACGTAAATATAGAAAATGACCTGAAGGGTCATTACACACCTGCATTTT
>NW_025895717.1:0-1385 GCF_002878395.1 Capsicum annuum
AACATGCATATACAGGATCATCAAATACAAGTAAAAGAAGATACGATGTCAATATACCAATACAACACAACACAACACAATAAAGTAAGTGCAATGTGTATGATGATGATGCACGAGGTCGTCGCACAACCTCCGGGATCATCGCACAATCCCTGTATACACCTACGGATGAAAGTCTCCCAACACAAGACCCATGGGGGGTTCGTAAATCCGTATACAATCCACATATCTCATATCTCCTTTCTGGCATATCCCCTGGAAAGGGTTTTATAAGGTGTTACAATATCTTTTAAAAAGGTATAGCCAGTGTTTCTCAGATGTTGCCACGGTGGTACCAATGTTTCATGAATGAGTATGATATGAAGATGTAATGCTCACAACCAATCACAATGAGTATTTTCACAACTAACCACGCCATATATTTCCACAACCAACCACAATGATACATTTGCATAACCATATGAGCCAATATCCACTCATTATTTTCATTTCATCCATGAATTTCCAAATGTATCACATCCCAATAAGGTATGAATATAATCACAATACACCAATGGTACCAAATTAAGCATTTTAACAACACAATACAATTATTCACATGTATTCAAGGTTATCAAATCACATAGGACCCCACCCGGTCACACATATCACATAATAACTCAATTTCAACAATTACATCGCATATAGGCCCCCACATGGGCACAACACATAAATAGATATTTTTCATGATTAGTTTTCACCCTTAAAATGCATTTTGTATCATCATTTACTACCCAGTCTGAAAGAGTTAAGTCATAACCTACCTCGAAAGCCGAAATCGGTCCGCTACACTTGAAACCGCGACCTTACTTTTCACGAACAATCCCAAACTCTACTAAAAATATCAAATATGTAATCTACTCGTCAAGACAAAATCAACGACACTCATATGACTACTTATGATTCGGAGTCAAAACGAACCCCTAAAGTGGGTTTCTGAAAAAGAAGGGCAAAATCGGCACTTTACTTCAAAAACATGTTCTCCATATTTTTAGGAACCTACAACTGAAAATTCAAGTTAAACTGAGTAAAAAACGGGGTTCAAATCGAAGAAAAACCATTTTTGAGCTTTACCGGGTATAATCTTTGAAATCCGGGTTAAAATCAAGAATCGGAGTTATTTTGAAGGTTAAATTGATGAAAAACTAGTAATTATAAGATAAAAATATTATTCAAGTGAATAAAGTGAAATTTGAGTTTAAAATCATGCCCTAAGATTTTTGGAGTTTTGAAAAATTTATCGAGAAATTATTAAGAAAATGGGTGAATTTTACCTAAAATTCGTAATAAAACCAAGAAATAGATGTTAATCTAGCTTCCCAAGCTCTCACAAACTTTACTTTGCT
>NW_025895718.1:0-1612 GCF_002878395.1 Capsicum annuum
GGATCCTAGCATTGTCAAGCTCAAAGAGTCAGTTCAGAATTAGAAAGCCGAGGTTTTCTCCCAAGGGGGAGATAGTGTTCTTCGTTATTAGGGTCGTCTATATGTTCTAGATGTAGATGAATTGAGGCAGCAAATTCTTGCAGAAGCGCATGTTCATCCAGGGGCCACTAAGATGTATCGAGACATGTGGGAGATCTGTTAGTGGAATGGAATGAAGAGAGATGTTGCAGAGTTTGTAGCTAAGTGCTCTACATGTCAGCAGGTTAAGATAGAGCATCATAAACCTAGTGGTTCCATGCAAGAGTTCACCATTTCTACTTGGAAGTGCGAAAAATCTAACATAGACTTCATAACTAGTTTACCTAGAACTCGTCATCAGCATGATTGAGTCTGGGTCATTCTAGATAGAATGACCAAGTGAGATCATTTCCTTCCTATTCGTACTTCTTATTCTGCCAAGGATTATGCCAAAATCCATATTAGGGAGTTAGTCAGGTTACACGGTGTTCCACTATCTATCATATCAGACAGAGGTACCCAGTTCACTTTTCACTTTTGGAAAGCATTCCAAAAAGGTCTTGGTACCCAAGTCCATCTCAGTATAGCATTTCATCCTCAGAGAAATGGTCAAGCAGAGAGGACTATTCAGAAACTTGAAGATATGATAAGGGCGTGTGTAATTGACTTCAAGGGAAGTTGGGACAACCACTTGCCTTTGATTGAGTTTTCATACAACAATAGTTATCATTCTAGTATTCAGATGGCTCCATTCAAAGCTCTCTATGGTAGGAGATGTAGATCTCTGATTGGTTGATTAAAAGTTAGTGAGGCCTCAATCATAGGTCCTGAATAACTATTCGATGGCTTAGAGAAAGTTCAGTTGATCAAAGAGAGACTCCGGGTTGCTCAGAGCCGACAGAAGTCCTATGCAGATGTTCATAGAAAGGATCTCGAGTTCAAGGTCAATGATTATGTCTATCTTAAGATCTCTCCCATGAAGGGAGTGAAGAAGTTCGGCAAGAAAGGGAAACTCAGTCCTCGATATGTTGGTCCCTTCAGAATTCTTTGTCGCTTCAACAAGGTAGCTTATGAGCTTGAGTTGCCTTCAGATCTAGCCTCAGTCCATCAAGTCTTCCATGTCTCTTTGCTAAAGAAGTGCATAGGTGACCCAGCAGTTGTTGTCCTTATTCAGAGCATCAACATTCAGAACAGCCTATCTTATAAAGAGATTCCAGTCTAAATCTTAGATTATCAGACTCGTAGATTAAGGAACAAAAAAGTCCCTCTAGTCAAGGTACTTTGGCGAAATCAGTCTCATGAAGGAGCTACTTGGGAAACAAAAGCAGATATGCGTACCAAGTATCCTCACCTCTTCCCCGCCAATTCAGATCAAGCTCAAGGTAACAGTTCTCCTTAATCTTATTCAATTTCACATTCATGTTTCCGGTATAAACTTGGTACCTATTAATCGTTTCATACTCAGTCATGCATTCAAATGTCAGTTGTCCGTGCATCAGATATGCACGAGTTCAGTATGTTTAGCATGTCAGTCATGAGATCAAGTTTCAATTCATCATGTTCAGTTCAGGTTCTATGGTCTTGTATCCCTTCT
>NW_025895719.1:0-1351 GCF_002878395.1 Capsicum annuum
ATGGGTAGTATTTCTCACATTGAGGATAGTAAGAAAAAGATGGCTCAGGAGATCCATCAGCTTGCCAGACTAGGCGTTCGCTTAGTCGATTCTTCAGAGAGTGGTGTATGTATTCATAGTAGTTCAGAGTCATCTCTAGTTTCTGAGGTGAAAGAGAAACAAGACAGGGATCCTAGCCTTGTCAAGCTCAAAGAGTCAGTTCAGAATCAGAAAGTCGAGGTTTTCTCCCAAAGGGGAGATGGTGTTCTTCGTTGTTAGGGCCATCTATGTGTTCCATGTGTAGATGAATTGAGGTAGCGAATACTTGCAGAAGCGCATGGTGCACGATACTCTATTCATCTAGGGGCCACTAAAATGTACCATAACATGCGGGAGATCTATTGGTAGAGTGGGATGAAGAGAGATGTTGCAGAGTTTATGGCTAAGTGCTCTACATGTCAGTAGGTTAAGATAGAGCATCAGAAACCTAGTGGTTCCATGCAAGAGTTCACCATTCCTACTTGGAAGTGGGAAGAAGTTAACATGGACTTCGTGCCGGGTTTGCCTAAAACTCGTCATCAGAGGGTCATTATAGATAGAATAACCAAGTCAGCTCATTTCCTTCCTGTTCGTACTTCTTATTCCGTCGAGGATTATGCCAAACTCTATATCAGGGAGTTAGTCAGGTTGTACGGTGTTCCACTATCTATCATCTCAGATAGAGGTACCCAGTTTACTTTTCACTTTTGGAAAGCGTTTCAAAAGGGTCTCGATACCCAAGTCCACCTCAGCACAACATTTCATCCTCAGATAGATGGTCAAGCAGAGAGGACCATTTATACTCTTGAAGATATGCTAAGGGTGTGCGTAATTGACTTTAAGGAAAGTTGAGATGACCACTTGCCTTTGATTGAGTTTGCATACAACAATAGCTATCATTCTAGTGTTCAGATGGCTCTATTCGAAGCTCTCTATGGTAGGAGATATAGATCTCTAATTGGTTGGTTTGAAGTTAGTGAGGCCTCAATCATTGGTCCTGATTTAGTATTCGACGCCTTAGAGAAAGTTCAGTTGATCAGAGAGAGACTCTGGGTTGCTCAGAGCTGACAGAAGTCCTATGCAGATATTTGTAGAAAGGATCTCGAGTTTGAGGTCAATGACTATGTCTATCTTAAGATCTCTCCCATGAAGGGAGTGAAAAGGTTTGACAAGAAAGGGAAACTCAGTCCCCGATATGACGGTCCCTTCAGAATTCCTTGTCGCTTTGGCAAGGTAGCTTATGAGCTTGAGTTGCCTTCAGATCTAGCCTCAGTCCATCCAGTCTTCCATGTTTCTTTTCTAAAGAAGTGCATATGTGACCCAGCAGTTGTTT
>NW_025895720.1:0-1346 GCF_002878395.1 Capsicum annuum
TGTTTAGTAATTTTTGTTCTTTATCTTTTTCTTCCTTTTCTTTTTGTCTTTCTTCATACAAATCTTTTAACATTTGTAGTTCTTTTTCTAATTCAGCAATCCTACTATTTTTAGTTTCTTCTATTTTTCGTATTTCTTCTGTAGTTTGTTGTTTTATTTTTTCTATTTCCTTTTTCCTATCTATTTCTTCATTTTCTCTTTCTATTCTTACCATAGCTATCAATTTATCTTCTAATTTTAATTCTTCTTTTCTAACATTAAATATAAATGTTCATCTATTTTCTTATATCTTCGAAAATAATTTGTTTTAGTTTTTTGTATTTTTGTACTTTATTCATTTAAACCATATTTATAATATTTTGGTGGATATCTAAATCTGATTTTATCATAATTAGGTGGTATGTTTCTCATTCTTCTAGATTTTAAATAGATTATTAATTTTGCTTCAATACTAGATATTAAGGTAATTAGGTAGGCTAATCTTTGTGGGTTTTCTTTTGTTTTATTTAGACTTATATATTCTGAATAATTACTAATTATAGATTCTTTAATTTTTCTAAAAGTTTCTCTATCTAAATTCAAACATATATGCTACTGCTGTATTTTTTAAATAACTGGGCTCTGATACCATTTGTAGGGGGTGCGGATTAGGCGCGGTAACTTTACTAGGAAATAAATAGTTATTAAGTAATAAGTATTTATTTTTAAGTAGATTATTTCGTGTATATTATTGGTTGGTTTAATTTTCATTTTTATTTTCTCGACTTAAGATGTTTTATTAATTCATATTCTAAATTGGATATTATCGTAATTAAATTATCTAATGTTTTAGGATCTTTGTTAATACTGTATAATCTTTTGTATTCTAGGTATAAACTATATAGTTTAGTTTCGATATCTTTTAATGATTTATTCTTTTCGTAAGATGTATTCATTAATTTGTGTAGTTTATTATTTTATCCTATTGAAATTTTAGCAATTTCTGTGTAGTATTCTATTCTAACTTTGCTATATTCAATGCGTAGGTTTATGTTCTTTATCTAATTAACTAGAATTTGTTGTTCATGTATAGGTAATTTCCATCTGTATTAAATAATTTTTCGTATGTATTAAATAAATCATTATATGTATCTTCTTTTTCTAAGGTTGATTTTATTTTAAGTAATTTTTCTTCTAGTTGTCTTTTTTCTATTTCAAGTTAATTTCTGTAATTAACCTCTTCATATATCCAATTTTGCCTTTCTCTATTTTTTTTTAATATATTCTAACATTTATTTATTCTGAATAGTATCCATCTGAATCTAAGTAATATTGATGTTCATAATATATGTGTAAGTTTTCTATAC
>NW_025895721.1:0-1434 GCF_002878395.1 Capsicum annuum
ATAAAATATTCACCACCTATAAAAGGATAACAAAAGGAAATCTATTTTATATAAAGTGTTATACTGCACCAGCAGAGATATTATACGACGAAATAAAACCAGTTATATAAGTTGTAAAAATAGGATTAACCAGAGATATGATTATACCGGAAGATATTACGCAGCAGCCAGAGATACCCAGAATTGAGATACCTGATTTCTATGCAAATAAACGACTCATTGGATTAGCTACAATTATTCAAGAATTAGCAAATAATTATACCAATGGAAAACCAATATGGAGCTATTATTCGAGAGACCATCAGATGATTTATTCAAATTCAAAAGAGCTACGATAAGCAGATATGAAAGATGTTAGGCAATGGATAATGCCATTACTTAACCCAGAAAAAAACAATCTACTGCAAGAGCAATTAAAAAAGGATTTATTTCAGACGGATTATTGACAAGATATTGCAAGATAATTGGATACAAATATCCAGACTATCAATGTTCAAGATGTAATGGAGAAGATAATATTATCCCAGAAGTCCACCTAGAATAAAAAATCAAGAATATGAGCATGCCAGCTGGAAGATAAGATAAGAAGCAATAATGGAGATATGGAAAAGCAGCAGATACGACAACAAGAAGATATCAACGGAGTAAAACAAGATATTAAAATTTTTACGTAAAATTGTTAAAATTGTTGTATAGATTTTAGCCTTTATTTTAGCCTTTTGACTTTTTTAAGGCTATAGCACTAATTCTTGTAGCCTTTTAGCCTTTTAGGCTATGAAACTAATTCTTGTCTCATAAGGAGACTTTTTAGGATAAACTTTTTAGATTTTTAGAAAACGTGTAAGACTTTGTAAAGAATTCATTCTATAAAAGAGAGGAACCGAAGGCATTGCAGAGCAAGCCTTCATGTGTTGAAGCAGAAATACTCTCTCCTATCCGCAATAAATATTTTGCTTAGTTAATCCAAAAACAGATATATTTCAATGGAAAAATCTATGGAGGAACAAACCTCAGAAATATCAAAACTACCCGAACAAGTATATTTATTTATGATTATGAATAGCTAAATTCATAATTCCCAACAATCATGGTATGATAAAATAAATTCATATTAGTTACTTCATAGTAAAATTATTCGAAGAATAATATGTTAAGAAGTTTATTCGCAAAGTGGAAACGGAGAAAAATTCCTAAGAACTATGCCATCCTAAAGGTGAAACCAATGAGGCAAGAAGCCGTGGCAGGGAGTAACCAGAGTAGAGGCGCTGTTTAAGGGAAAAGTATCTAAATTACCATGCTAATAGTGACTGAAGAACATGTTATTTAAGAATAATCTAGTATATAGTAATCTAAGATGACCATATTTTGTTATGTACATGGTTGAAGGGAATATTTTGAAAAATAGCAAATTTATAAAAATGAATAATTATTTAT
>NW_025895722.1:0-1124 GCF_002878395.1 Capsicum annuum
ACCATATAATATAGAACATACACAATTAACCTTAACATATAACAAAGAGAAATTATTCTTAAGAAGAGTCTTAACATAAAATGAAAATATATGTATTAATGAAGATAGTAGTAGAAGGATATTACAGTAGATATTATACGCCTATGATAGATACAGGAGCAGAAACTAATTTATGTAGATATAATTGCTCTGATACCATCTGTATTTTTTAAAAGAATCAAGAAGATAAGCATGCCAGCTGGAAGATAGGATAAGAAGCAATAATGGAGATATGGAAAAGCAGCAGATACGACAACGAGAAGATATCAATGGAGTAATAATAGGAGACAAGATATTAAATACATTTTATGTAAAGTTGTTGTATAGATTTTTAGCCTTTTAGACTTTTTAGGCTATAGTACTAATAATTCTTGTAGCTTTTTTAGCCTTTTAGACTTTTTAGGCTATAACACTAATAATTCTTGTTTCATTAGAAGACTTTTTTTTTAGAATTTTAGAAAACGTGCGAGAAATGTTAATACTTTTGTAAAAATTCATTCTATAAATAAGAGGAACCAAAGGCATTTCAAAGCAAACCTTCATGTGTTGAAGCACAAATACTCTCTCCTGTCCGCAATAAATATTTTGCTTAGTTAATTAAAAAATAGATATATTTCAATGGAAAAAGTTATGGAGAAACAAACCTCAGAAATATCAAACCTACCCGAACAGGTATATTTATTTATGATTATGAATAGCTAAATTCATAATTTTCAACAATCATGGTATGATAAAATAAATTTATATTAGTTACTTTATAATAGAATTATTCGAAGAATAATATGCTAAGAAGTTTATTAGTAAAGTGAAAACGGAGAAAAATCTCTAAGAACTATGTTATCCTAAAGATGAAACTAATGAGGCAAGAAGTCGTGGTGGGAGTAACCAAAGTAGAGGCACTGTTTAAGGAAAAAGTATCCAAATTACCATGCTAATAGTGACCGAAGAACATATTATTTAAGAATAATCTAATAGATAGTAATCTAAGATGACCATATTTTGTTATGTACATGATTGAAGGGAATATTTTGAAAATAACAATTTTATGAAAATTAATAATTATTTATCTAATGTGATGGTAGATA
>NW_025895723.1:0-1408 GCF_002878395.1 Capsicum annuum
ACATTCTAGACCCCTAAGATGACATAGGTGAAATTACTAATAAAGACCCTAATATCAAAAACAACTTGACTTCGACTTAAAGCAGACACCACCCTACAATGACAGACACATAAAAGACTCAAACTGAATAAAGATAAGAAGTGCTCTTTCAGACTGGTGCTCTGCGTGATGACCCTAGCTGATATGGACCTGTCTCTGAAGTTCTCTTTCTCCCATTTAAACTTTGTAGCATATCCTGTAAAGACACCCTGATACCGGGGAGGAAGCTTCGGGCCCGTAATCCTGCTTCATGAGGAGTGCACTTGGAAATATTATTCTGACACCTTTATACCGTCTTGAACAAATCTGCTAACTGAACTCTCAGTGTTTCCACTTTGGACCCTACACTTTCATCCTGGTGATCGTCTACTATGCATTCTTCCTGTATTCTCCCTCTAAGCTATGCTGGTAAGGGTTAACTGATACCCCGAGGGATAGATTGAAGCCAAACCCCATATCCTTGAGTGTAGCCCGAATTATCCAAACTTTCTTTGAGTCTGTCCACACCCAGCTTTGTTGCATGCTTCTAAAACTGCTCATACTTGCTCTCACCTAAGGCTTGGTCCTTGAAGTACTCAACATCTTTCAGAAGATCCACTGCTGGTGGCACGTCCTGCAGCCTACCCAACTGGCGCATTACCCTAAAAGGACTGTATGGTCTAGTGCAATTGAGCCCTAACATAACTAAAGGGAGTTGCGTCTGACAACCCAATAATACTATCTTTGCGAGAAGCCACAGATAAGTCCATAAAATGTTATCCCTGGTTCTTGACTCAAGAAATTCAATCCAAGCGTCGACTTCCACGGGTAACGAGAATTTATCCAAACGCAACCTGGAGTCCATGGCTTTAACTTGATTGGGAATACAACAATCTAACACGTCTGGTCTAACTAAAGAAGGCGCATGCAAATGCTCCATCACCCATATCTGCAATATCAGGTTACTGCCCTCAAAAAATCTCCTTCCCCCCTTCACTTCAGTTAAAGCCTTATATATTTTTGTTAAGATCATACATATGAGAGTGAACCTGCCCTTTTGATTAATGCCCTTGTCGTTTTAATCCTTATGAAATAAGGCCATCACCACAGATTGCAAACAGGTATTAATACGTCGTTCTTCTAGTGGAAACACTAAAGTACCTAACAAAGCGAGGGTGAAGACTTTAAGACGCTTTCTCTCCCACTTCTCCTTAGTCACATGAAATTCATCCCAAAAGCAATCAAAACCTTCCGAGGGATCGAATCTAGCGAACAAAAAGTCTAAGGAAACCCACGAATCACTTAAACAACCCAAACGCATACCCTTACTTTTTAACCACAAGACTGCAAAAATCTCACGCCAGTATGATTTCGTGCTCGGATCATATCC
>NW_025895724.1:0-2497 GCF_002878395.1 Capsicum annuum
TAGAAAATAAACTCCATGAGTTTGAGATTATTGTTATGATTAAAGGCTGAAATTTTTCAGATTTTCGTATAAATTATGCATGCTTGTGATATAAAGCATAAATGTTGAAATGTTTTGATTAAGTATCGTTATAAGAGTCATTAACCTACATTGAGATTGTTGTTTTGAGAATTTATGTGCTACATGCACCCATGTTTAGACTATTTTTGATGAAGTATAGAAAGATTTGACCTTTTGGTCACAACAGAGTTAAAATCCACTTTATGAAACGAGTTACAGATTTTATCATTTATTTAACTTAAGAAATATGAGATTACCCTTAAAGTGGATTTTTCTTGAGATTTTTGAGCATAGTATTGGGAGTAGTATTTTGCACCGAGTTGGGTATGTTACTACGATTTCATACCCCAGAACTACGTGCCACCATAGGTTGAGACATTGACTTCCACTATATGTAGAAAAATTGAGATAGTGATCACTGAGATGAGATTGTTCTACACCGATGGCAAGGGTAGGACAACCCTAACCTTACGGGGGCAAGTCGTGGGACATCATAGGTGCTCACATGGTGTACATGTTGGTTAGAAGAACCTCCCAAAGAGTCGTCCCTCATTCTTAGATTGATTTTACTAATTTAAAAGAGATTTGAAATGCAGATTTATGATGTATTCAATATTCCAGATTTTACTAAGATTGCTTTGATGATTTGGAATCGAGATGGAAGTGAATTGAGATTTATTATGATGACTCACATGTTTAACCCGATATATTTTACTCTCTTATGATTATGATGATTTTAATTTAAGCTAAGTGAGTCATTTATATCAGCATGCATAATTTTATAAACTGTGATGATATTAAGATATTATTTTATATATGCATTGCACCCCCATATGCTTGGTACGTTTCTATGGTACTGACCCACATATTCGTATGTGGGCTACATTTTCTCAAAATATAGGTACAAGGTATAGTGTACATCTTCAGATCCAGTCAGTTTGCGGTATCCAGTCAGTAGGTGATGAGTCCTTTTGATTCAAGGGCTTGAGTTAGTTATACAGTTTAAGAAGTGTTGTATTTTCTTTATTCAGTCGTATTGAGTTGGCTTAGTCAGGAGTCATGACCCGGCTACCTACAGTCAGTAGAAGTTGATGTATTCCGTTTCAATTTTAGTTGTAAAAGCAGAGTTGTAATCTTGTAAATTTAGTTTTGTATCTATCATATTCAAAAAAGAGTTATTTTCCACTGATTTATATAGATTTATACTTTTTGTTCAGTTGCTTATGAGTTATGCCAGTATAAGGGTTAGCTTGGGGTCATTTGTGATCCTAAGCACCGTGTGACGTCTCGGGACCCAATTTTGGAGTGTTACAAACTTGGTATCAGAGCACAGTGTTCAAGTGTCCTAGGGTGTCTAGGAAGTCGTGTCTAGTAGACTCTTGTGAAATGGTACTGAGACATTTGTAATTTTCTTTGAGAGGCTACAGGGCATTTAGAAAATGTCTCCATTCTTTCAAGTCTTTAATCGTGATATAGAAAAGTTCTTCAAGAAACTTATATAGATTCTCATCTTACCCTAGTCAGGCCATCTCTTCCTTATTTCCAAAGTATCAGAAATAGTTGAGCTTAATTCTCCATAGATAGTTATGGAATTGGAAGAGATCTACAAAAGTATCCTATAAGTACTTTTGAGTTCCGAAAACTGAAGAGCTTTATCAGGCCTGTAGAAATAGTGCACTAAGCCCGAGTTAGATATGCTTTCAAATTTCTCCTCAAAATCCATAATGATAATCTATACTTCCTTATCTATGTATTTTTCTTGAGACAGCATGACTAATAAGTTCTAGTTCCTCTCTAGATAATGCTCTTATATTTGCTAGCAAAAGTTTTAGAAGTTACAAAGCGGCTTGAGAGGAGCCTTTTAGTGTGTTATAAGTCCCTCAAATTTCAAGTTATGCCCTCGTTCTTACGAGTTGTTCAACTAAGATAGAGTAAGGTGTATTCTTAGATCATTGAATGTTGTGTGTCAAGTTTCTATCTCTTGTATTATGTGATCTTGTTATCATTATGTTTGTGAAAAATCAAAGTCTAGTGAAGCCGTGCGAGGCCTATTTCGATTCACTAGCATAGTTGTTTTTTTATTCATATAATTTTCTTAATCAAAACACAAAACCAAAGTCTAGTGAAGCCGTGTGAGGCCTATTTCGATTCACTAGGACAAGTCAACATGACGATAACTCTACCTAGCAGACTGGAGATCCCAAGAGCTAGGTTTAAAGAGATCAAACAAAGTTGTGTCTGATAGGTTCAACATTGTCAATATACTAACCCATTCTCATGATGTAGACAATGTTTAGTAAACAAGGATAAGACTTAAGGTGAAAAGTCTTTTAATGATTATCTAAATTTGGAAGATTTGACAAAATAGTTTAATCTATAGGATTGATGTAATGCCCCGCACTTTCCTAAGCTAGAAAATGAACCGTTGTTCGTTTAT
>NW_025895725.1:0-1171 GCF_002878395.1 Capsicum annuum
CTTGTTTTGACTATGGATTATTAAATACCATATACACCCAAGATGGAGATAAACTAACAGCTATGGAAAAATTACATAAAATATTCACCACCTATAAAAGAATAACCAAAGGAAATCTATTTTATATAAAGTGTTATACTGCACCAACAGAGATATTATACGACGAAATAAAACCAGTTATACAAGTTGTAAAAATAGGATTAAACAGAGATATAATTATACCATAAGATATTATGCAACAACCAGAGATACCCAAGATTGAGATACCTGATTTCTATGCAAATAAACGACTCATTGGACTAGCTACAATTATTCAAGAATTAGCAAATAATTATACCAATGGAAATCCAATATGGAGCTATTATTCAAGAGACCATCAGATGATTTATTCAAATTCAAAAGAACTACGACAAGCAGATATGGAAGATGTTAAGCAATGGATAATGACATTACTTAACCTAGAAAAATAATCTACTGCAAGAGCAATTAAGAGAGGATTTATTTTAGATGGATTATTGACAAGATATTGAAAGATAATTGGACACAAATATCTATACCATCAATGTTCGAGATGTAATGGAGAAGATAATATTATCCCAGAAGTCTACTTAGAATAAAAGAATCAAGAAGATAAGCATGCCAGCTGGAAGATACAAGATAAGAACCAATAATGGAGATATGGAAAAGCAGCAGATACGACAACAAAAAGATATCAACGGAGTAATAATAGAAGACAAGATATTAAATTTATTTTACGTAAAGTTTTTATATAGGCTAGATTTTTAGACTTTTATCCTTTTTAGCCTTTTTAGAATTTTTAGGCTTTTTGACTATGGCATTAATAAGTCTTGTCTTATTAGGAGACCTTTTTTAGACTAATTTTAGAAAAAGTGAAAGAAATGTGAATACTCTTGTAAAGATTCAGTCTATAAATAAGATGAACCGAAGGCATTGCGAAGCAAGCGTTCTGCCTTCATGTGTTGAAGCACAAATACTCTCTCCTATCCGCAACAAATATTTTGATTAATTATTAAAAAACAGATTTATTTCATTGAAAAAGCTATGGAGGAACAAACCTCAGAAATATCAAACCTACCCGAACAGGTATATTTATTTATGATTACGAATAGCTAAATTCATGATTCCCAACAATCATGGTATGATAAAATAA
>NW_025895726.1:0-2137 GCF_002878395.1 Capsicum annuum
TCTTAGAAATTTTTCTCCTTTTCCACTTTGCTAATAAACTTCTTAACATGCTATTTTTCGAATAATTCAACTATAAAGCAACTAAGAGGAACTTATTTTATCATATCATGATTGTTAGGAATTTATAAATTTAGCTATTCATAATAGTAATTGAATATACCTGTTCTGGTAGTTTTGATAATTCTAAGCTTTGTTCCTCCATAGATTTTTCCATTGAAATATACCTATTTTTTAAATAATCAAATTATTTGTTGTAAACAAGAGAGAGTTTTTTGCGTCAATCGTATGAAGGCTTGCCTTCCTCTGAGCAAATGCTCTTCTATTTATATTTTTAAGAAAACCCATAAACGTTTTACATTTTTACATCTGTCCAAATCTATTACCTATCTACTTTACAAAAGTCTTTACACCTATCTATAAAAGTAGAAAAACTTTACAAAGGTCCTAAATTATTTCTACAAAAGGACAAAACTTAGTAATGGCATTTTGCCAAAAAGTCAAAAAGTAACTAATAATTTACGTAAATGAATTAAGAAAGATATCTAATCTTCCATATGTCATTTTCTAGCATTAACTTGGCTTCTTTATGTCACTTCATTAACTTGTCTTCTTTTTATTATTGCTCTGTCTTTTTTTTATTGCTCTGTATCTCCATTATTGCTTCATATCTTGCATCTTCCAGCTGTTGATTTCTTCTTCTATTCCAGTTGAACTTCCGGGACAGTATTATCTTCTCCATTACATTTTGAACATTGATGGTCTGAATATTTATGTTCAATTAACTTGTAATATCTGGTTAATAATTCTTCCGAACGATAGATTTTTTCTCTGAATTGAGTAACATCAAGATTCATTGCCTAACGTCTTCCATATCTGCTTCTCGTAGTTCCTTTGAATTTGAGTATACTATTACATTACCTCTTGAATAATAACTCCATATGGGATTTCTGTTGCGATAAGTGTTTGTTAACTCTTGAAGAATTGTGGATAGTCCGATAATTCTCTTATTTGCATAAAAATTTGGTATCTCAATTTTAGGTATTTTTGATTGTGGAATAATATCTTCTGGTATAATCATATCTTGGGTCATTCCTATTTTTATAACTTGTATAGGTGATTTAACTTCATCATACAATATCTCTGTTGGTGCCGTGTAAAATTTTATAAAAAATAGATTACCTTTGGTTATTCTTTTAAAAATGTTAAATGAATCATATATTTCTGGTATATTAGATATTTCATTTCCGCCTTGGGTATATATGGTACTAAGTAGTCCATATTCGTAACAGGTTTTAACTAGACTTGGTATGGTTTTGGGTAAAGCAATTAGCTTATTGTATCTAGTTAGCTTTTAGGTTATGTAATTCGTATGTGGTTCTTGGATGTTTATAGCTCTGGGGTTGGTATTTAAGAAGGTTTGTATTTGGTAAATATTTTCTATATATGTTCGGGTTGTATAGTTGTAGGTCTTTTTGTCTTAATTTAAACTATCTCAGTATGTGGTAATTTGTAGAGGTATGATCATAGGATCTTTTGGTGTATTTGGAATAAATGGTTTATCAAATAGCCTGTTTAGGTTCATATTTGTATTTTTCCTAACTCATTTTCTTGTACCTGCAGAAGTAGATAGATAAACGTTATGGATTTTATGGAGTGTCCCAACATCTCCTTCTAGCTCTGGAATTTTAATGTCTTCCGATCGATATAGCTCTGCACACTGTTGAGTTAGCTGATTTGTAGCTATAGACTTCAGTTTAACTTCATTAGTCTTTAGCTTTTCAATTTCATTACTCATACTGTCCACTTTCATTAAAAGCGTAGTTAGGGTGTTGAATATCTTTTCTAGAGTCTCCTCTTCTATTATATCAGTCAGTGTAGTTTTGTCTTGATATGTAATCTGCAATAACATTTTTGTTAGTACTAATTACTTCAATTGTAAATGTGAAATTTAATATATTCAAGACTAGTCTCCGAATCTTTTTTGTTGTAACTGAATTTTGTATTTTCTTTGTTAGCCACCAACGTACCTGTGTATTATCTGTTCGTACAATAAACTTGCTATATACAATATATGGCTCAAATGCTAATAAACATTTATATAATGAGCATAATTCTTTTCTATTTATTTCCCATTTTA
>NW_025895727.1:0-5660 GCF_002878395.1 Capsicum annuum
TTTAAAAAATTATTTTATGATTGAATTGAGTTTTAAGGATAGTTAAACAATTGAATTGAGTTTTAAAAATAGTTAAATGAGCTTTAATAGAGTTTTAAAGATATTTTTTTAAAAAAAAGCTTCAATAAACCTTTAATGGAGTAGCTTTAATGGTGTTGAAGAAGATATTATGTTAAAGAAAACATTGTGTTGAACTTTAATGGAGTTTTAATGATATTTAAAAAAAAAAAAAAGCTTTAATGAAGCTTTAATGGTGTTGAAGGTGTTGAAGAAGAAAGGGTGGGTTGGGAGGGGAGAAGGGGGTACCGAATGATTTCAAAAAATAAATAAATATTACTTTTTTCCTTTTAAAAAAAGAATATAAATTATATATTAATTATTTGCACGTGACAGCTTTTTATTGGTCAAAAAAGTCAATTTTAAGCCCTTTCACGCGCCTATGGCGCGTGTCTACAAGTAGAGGTCCAAAATGGTGTATTTGAAACAAAACAAAGAAGAATCATGGGGTAATAGGTCGAATTCAAAGTTTAGGTGTCTTTTTTAAAATCTCAACCAACATCAGGGGGTAATTATGTATTTACTCGTAACATTATTTTGACATCCTTATATCAAGTACATAAACATCATACTAGGATGGTACAGTATGCATGGCAGGATATGAATATCACTTTAAAAAAATGAATTAGCCATGAACTTCGTCATCAATCTATTGATGAATTGCTTTTACCTAACTTATTTTTTAGAAAAAAATTTCTAAATGAACAACTTAAGTTTTTAAACTACTAAAAATTCCTTCACTTTTAAAATATTACTTAAATCTCAATATTTATAATTTTTTAATAAAGTTGAGATACAAGTTTACACCTCCTTTTCTGAAGTCGTTACTTTACTAAAAATTAACCCATTTTCTCCTTTTTCCGCGCCTTAATTTCAGTGGCAGTTCCCATCCAATTTCTCTCTCTAATTCAAAACTTGAAATTAAGGTAAATTTTTCCTCTAAAATCAACTTCAATTTCTTCTATTCTTATTTTACGCTTTTTTATTTTCAAAAAAATAATTTTGCGCTTCACCTTACAAACTGATTTTTCAGTGTTTTTGTTGTGAAATTTCTTTGATTATCATTTTTCAGGCTACATTATTTTGAATTAACATTATGAATAGAGATTCGTGACCATCTTTTAGGTTTGGATTTTCTCAATTAGAAACTATCAAAGAATATGAAAACATTGTAAACTTCGTTCCTGATAGTTTTGACTACGAATCTGTTGGTTTTGGTGAAAATAGATCCAAGCATAAAAATGATTCACACACTATGAAGAAATTACGACAAAAGCATGCTAAGAAGGATAAGAAAAAAGAAATTCATGGTTCTAAGAAAAGAGGATCCGACAGTTCTGCAAGTAAAGCTCCCGCCAAGAGAAGAAGATTTGTTAAAGTTATTTCGAGAGATGAGCTTCCTAAGGTATTTGCATGTTCAGATCTGTTGAATAAGTTAGCTGAATTCTGTAAGTTAAAGAGCATGCAAAGGAAATTGTTTCTATCAAATTTGATGATTTGCTGTAGTATAGATCTTTCGGCTTTTTGTTCTATTTTTTGTTGTATTAGATACATAATAAAAAAAGATGTATCTTAATATATTTAGGTTCATTTGTTGGTCTTTCAAGTACGTTCATTTTTTCTTGTGACATCATGAAAGTAGATTAGTATATGCATTTTGAATTGTGTAATATATATGGTGATGTATTAAAGTCTATAACATGAGGTTGTTAGATTGATTGCACAAGTTAGATGAATTATTTAAGCTAAAGATCATGCAATGAAACTTATTTCTATCAAATTTGATGATTTGTTGCAAGTATAGATTTTGGGATGTTTTATTTGAATGTATGTTGTATTAGATACATAAAAACAAAAATGTATCTTAATATATTAATATGTATCTTGTTCATTTATTTCTCTTTCAATTACCTGCATTTTTCTTTAATTATTTTAGATACATAAATAATTTAATTTGTATCTCATTTAAAATTATTATAGTTACCTGCGCTAACATATATTCCATTTGATTACAATTTGCACATCATGTGGACGTCATCTTGTACTACTTGAAGAAGAAGTACAAGAACAAGAATTTTTCAACCAACAAATACACTATCACTGATTGCTTTTTCAAAGTGTACATCGATAAGGTGTATGTGAATTACTATAATGCTGACGTTGGTAAAGAACTTGAAACTCAAGATGCATTTGAAAGGACTGATGAGGTTGCTCAAATGGAGATGTCATTGATTAACACCATCAAGGAATTGAGTACACCCGCAGGTCAGCCTTGAAATCTGGTTAATGAGGTTTTTATCCCCATTAATTGTGACAGTGTCTTTCACTAGGTATTGACAGCCATTGCTTTAAAGGATCGATGCATTCCTGTGTATGATTCAATGGACTCGTCACAAAAAAAACACAAACAAGTGAGATTCAAAAGTTGGTTGTAATGCTTCCGACTTACCTGCAATACAGTAACTTTTTTTAGTAAAAGGTACATACTGACTAGGCTGCACTGAAATCCTATAAGAGAAAGACCGAACGCAATCCATTCCAAGTGAAATATGTATCTAGGATAGCACAACAAATATTGAAAGTTTGTACGTATTACATTAATTTTTTTGTCGTTTTTATTAGCGTTTACATGTATATTGGTGTTTTTAATTTAATTAGTAATTGCTATGCAGAAATTATGGTGTATTTGTAGTTGTATATGCCGATTGCCGAGTATCTGAGCGAGGAATTAGACATTCCATCTTCGAGTATTGATGCTCAATACCATCGTCTAAGATATGCTAGTCTTTTGTGCAAGTATGAATCTAAAAAGGCGGAGAATGGCTACTTTAGTGAAAATGACGATCCACCAAAGCCAAAGAGTAGGTTCTCAACAAAAGAAAAAGATCGTGTTTTGCATATTCAATAGTTGTTTATTTGTTTGCTAGTTGGCTATTAAAAACGTTGATGATGTTAGTAACTTTGATGATATTTCATAATGTTAGTAATGTTTAGATAAACATACATTATGTATCTTTGATGATAAAATACTTCTACTTTATCACCAATTAACATACATTATGTATCTTTGATGATAAAATACTTCTACTTTATCACCAATTATAACGCATGGCTGTAGCATTTCATGATATATTATTGTTTCGCTATACGTTTAGTGAAATAGATACATGTTAGTAAATTTAAAGATATATATTATGCACGAGGTTGTTTTGTATGTATCTCACACTATCTTTTATTTTGATTCAAATATTTATATCAAAGATACATATTGTGTAAAACAACAGATACATTTTAATCTTTTGTATATCTGATTTTGTGTTATTGTGGATTTATGTATCTCTTGTTATTTCAGATCTGGATAATTTCGGGTTTAGATACATATTTTAAGTTTTAGTGAAATCACCATACTAAAGATACATATTAGTAAAGCTTAAAGATACATATAGTGTATGAAGGCTATGTTATATATGTATCTCGCATTATTTTATTTTATTTTATTTTAATTCAAATATCTTTTTTAAATTCAATTATTTAGCCCTTGTACGTTATATCGTTAACTCAAATGCCGAAATAACGTAACAACAATGATATATTCATTGCAATTACTTCAAACAAAATCAAGAAAAAACAATAAAAAGATCATAGGAATCGTTTATAACTGGAAACAAAATATGGAAGAATTTTTGTTTAAAAATATGGAATAACAAGAGATAAATATATACACACCTAATTTATATACAAGAGTGTTTTGGAGAATAAGACTCCAAACTCATTACTACTAAGGACTCCTAATTTAAAAAAACTGCACCACTCATTCAAGTAAAGTCCTAATAATAAACAACTATATACAAATAGACATTCACTCGAACACCTACGTTACATTATCTTTACATAAAGTATATCACCAATAAAGGCAGAAAAGAGTTATTTGGTTAGTGTCTTTATTGAGATTCTTGATGTCACTCATCTATTTGTTCATAGGTCAAAAACAACTAAAAATATTACGTGGAATTTAGCGTCTGTTTGTATCTATTCAACATTCTTCTTTCCCTTTTTTTTAAACGAGAATAATATTAAGGAAAAATTACATAAAAGAAATTGTAGGATGTATCTCACGTTAGTTATGTGTTTTTTCAACAGCAATATGTTAAAAAATTAAAATGTATTTTATCATACAAAAAAATTAACGAGAGATACATATATGTACAATCGTGCACAATATGTATCTTTAACACTACTAATATGTATTTTTGGTATGTTGATATCACTAAAACTAAAACACCAAGAGATACATATATATACACAACCCGAACCAAAGATACAAGATGAAGGAAAAATATATCTAGTTAGACCAAATATGTATCTTAGCTTACTAAAACTAACAAAAAATAGAATTACATAAAACAACAATCAATTTTACGTTAAATACATAATTGAATAAACAAGAGATAAATAACTACTTTTGAAACGTTAAACAAGATACAAATTTCTTTTGTCAGATCTTTTTTTGCATAAACAAGATACAAATCTTTTTTGTCAGGTCAATTTCAAGGAATGCTCAATAGCATACCATGCCATAACTGAAATAATAGTACACTTGTCTTTGTAGATTTGTCCAACCTTAACTTCACTATTTTTGCAACCTGTAATGATATTGTTCCCTTTCATATCGAACAACGACAACAAAAAGGGTTTGAGTGATTATGGTATAATATCATTAATCCAAACGCTGGAATGACGTAAGAACACTGAAATATTCATTGCAATTGATGAAAGAAATCAACAAATCAAAAAAAAAAAAAAGAGGTCCTATGATTTTTTTATGGAACGTATGAACTTTCATTGCAATTGATGAAAGAAAATCAACAAATAGAAAAAAGAGGTCGTATGAATTTTTTTTTATGGAACATATGAAACTTTTGTAACCTGGAAACTAATTATGGAAAGGTTCTTGATTAAAATTATGGAATAATAAATTAATTATCATATATCATTGGATATTATTTAGTTTTTGCCATAATTAGTTAGGTTAATTGCTATATTAATTTTAGTTTAGCTGTTACATTCCTTAAAAACATGCTACTTAGTTTAACTAATTTCTTAAAACATGCTAATTAATTTAACTAATACATATATCTGTAGGACGTATCTAAACTTATATGTTGCTTCAAAGGCTAAATGTTGGGATTTAATGAAATTTTGAAAATAGTTGAAATTTTTAGTTAATACTAGTAAACATGTCGTTATATATATGTAATTTTTACATTTTATTTTTAATTATTTTTTGTTTGGCCCACGAGTCAATGAGCTTATATGGGGCGGGCTAAAAAGTCATATTCTTAAATGGGTTGTAAAAATCATAACCCAACTCTAATAAATCTATTATACCTATTAAATCCGTGCACCCCCCTACAAATGGTATCAAAGCACAGCAATTTAAACAGTACGGAAGAGATATATAGAAGAGTTAGAATATATATGTTAGAGTCAAAATTAGCTTTAGAGTTAAAACATTTTACTTGTAATTAATTAATTATGCGAAGACCATTTAAGAATAGAGAAGCTTTTAGAAAAATTAAAGAATCTTTAATTAGTAATTATTC
>NW_025895728.1:0-1041 GCF_002878395.1 Capsicum annuum
CATTTTACTTGAAATAATTTTGAAGTTTTATGTGTATAGAGAACTCACTGAACGAATATACCCTCTCCGGATATAAACCCTTAGGGTGGGCGACATAGTAAATAATCAATATCAGCTCAATCTGGATCTGCACATAGGGCCACAGAGAGAATTTTCAAAAATCCCAACCTCCTGATTCGTCTGAAGACCAAGGAGAAATATATATCCAGTAGAATCACGATAATATGCATATTTTTGAATAGGGGTAAAGGATGAGATAATACAACAAAACAATAGTATCGGTCCAAACCAGGACTATCCCCCAACTGCTTGCATCAAAAACCATGCTACCCACATATAAATAAGTGAAACAGGATACAACTAACTCAATTATTGGGTCAATATAACATAACAATTACAGATTTCAGAAATTCGATCCAAACAGTCAATTAGTTAATTTTATTTCCTTCACAAATATGTCGATGAACACTTAAATGCAAGTCATCTCATCTATAAGGGACCCCCCAATATCCTCCTCACTCCCTTTACACACAACCACCACATAACACACCAAAAAAAGCCAAAGAACGTCTCAACTTGCCTTAAAGAAACCTAAAGGATCAAATTAAGCTTTGAATTTAGATTGGATTGGATTAATTATGAGAAGACTATTTAAAAACAGAGAAGCTTTTAGAAAAATTAAAGAATCTTTAAATAGTAATTATTCAGAATATATAAGTCTAAATAAAAAAAAAAAAAAAAACCCACAAAGATTAGCCTACCCTTACCTTAATATCTAGTATTGAAACAAAAATTAATAATCCATTTAAAATCTAGAAGAATGAGACACATACCACCTAATTATGATAAAATCAGATTTAGATATACACCAAAATATTATAAATATGGTTTAAATGAATAAAGTACAAAAATACAAAGAACTAAAACAAATTATTTCTGAAAAACGTAAAGAATTAAAAATAAGAATAGAAAGACTACATTATAATATATTTACCGGAGTTAGTGAAAACTCAATAAATGCACAAAAAGATGAAATATCAA
>NW_025895729.1:0-1146 GCF_002878395.1 Capsicum annuum
ACTAATTTTTAAGATTTTCAGAATCATATTAATTTAGCTGATTAGATATAATTAACTTTCAACGTTTTACTTATTTATGGAATTAATTTTTCAATCATAATATAATTTTTGTATTACCACTTGTATAATATACAGATGCATCAAATAAATACAATGAATTTTATTCCTAATAAGTTGACAAAAGGGAACGTTATAGATTTTAAACTAAAATGATATGATAGTAGAACATTAACAAAGGTTATTAAACATTAGTAACATTATAATATATACACTACAACGAGGTAAAATTAGTAGCAAAAATTGTACAGTTAAATAATTGTGATTTTAGGACATTAATTGATGATTTGTATGATTATATATACTTTAGAGTATAGAGTAATTATTGTACAAGAAAATCGCAAAAAAAAAGTAGTAAAATCAAAATTCTAAGAAATAGGAGATATTCTTTTAAATCATTTAAATGAATTTTGGAGTGGGTGGGGGGTCATTAAATTGATTGTTTAAATGATTTTTTTTATTTCTTAAAAATTTTATTTTAAATAAAAATTACATGTTAGAAAATTTTAATGAAAAAAATTAATTAAATAGCTTGAGTGACTTTGTAACTTGTAAGTAAGACACTCATAGTTGAGTGACTTTTGAAATAAAAAGTATGTTTTTTTTATTTCTTAAAATTTTTATTTTAAAAAAAAATTACTTGTTAGCAAATTTTAATGAAAAAAATTAATTAAATAGTTTGAGTGACTTTGTAACTTGTAAGTAAGATACTAATAATTAAGTGAATTTTGAAGTAAAAAGTAAAATTGAGTGACTTTTAGAGTAAGAATCAAAGTGTAGGGAGTTCATAAGAAAAAATCATAAATTGAGTCGCTATATATTTGGGTTAGTAACTCCACTGTATAACTACAATTACTCTCAATAAGGCATAAGCTAATAAGCTATCATGCCAAGACATGCATTTACAAACTGCGAGACTACTTGTTAGAGACTCAAAACGAGTCTTACTCATGTTAAAAGAATATAAAAGAATAAATATAATCAGGTCATGAACTTCTTCTATAGCCTAATGGCTTCTCAGTTATGTTTATAACTTGTACCCTACTCAACTTGTATCAAATATTCTTTCAAGTACTCTTTTTCAACTCT
>NW_025895730.1:0-1750 GCF_002878395.1 Capsicum annuum
TCATTCTATAAATGAAAGAAACCGAAGGCATTGCAAAGCAAGCCTTCGGTTTCTTTCATTTATAGAATGAAAAATCTTTACAAAGTCTTTACATGAGTCTTTACACGTTTAAAAAATTCTAAAACTAGAATCCTAAGTGCCATAGCCTTTAAAATAAGTCAAAAAGGCTAGGAGGCTAGAAATTTAATGCTTTAGCCTTTAAAAAAGTCAATAAGGCTAAAAAAAAAAGTCTATACAATAATTCTAACAATTCTAACAATTTTACGTAAAGGTTAAAAAGAAAAATTTATACAATGATTCTAACAATTTTACGTAAATAATTTAATATTTTGTCTTTTTCCATTGGTATCTTCTCGTTGTCGTATCTGTTGCTTTTCCATTGTTTCTTATCTTATCTTTCCAGCTGGCATGCTCATTTTCTTGATTTTTATTCTAGGTGCACTTCTGGAATAATATTATCTTCTCCATTATATCTTGAACATTGATGGTCTGGATATTTATGTCCAATTATTTTACAATATCTTGTCAGTAATCCGTCTGAAATAAATCTTTTTTTAATTGCTCTTGCAGTAGATTGTTTTTTTGGGTTAAGTAATGTTATTATCCATTGCCTAACATCTTCCATATTTGCTTGTCGTAGCTCTTTTGAATTTGAATAAATCATTTGGTGGTCTCTCGAATAATATCTCCATATTGGGTTTCCATTAGTATAATTATTTGCTAATTCTTGGATAATCGTAGCTAGTCCAATGAGTCATTTGTTTGCATAGAAATCGGGTATCTCAATTCTGGGTATCTCCGGTTGCTGTGTAATATCTTCTGGTATGATCATATCTCTAGTTAGTCCTATTTTTATAACTTGTATAACTGGTTTTATTTCGTCGTATAATATCTCTGCTGGTGCAGTATAACACTTTATATAAAATAGATTTCCTTTTGTTATCCTTTTGTAGGTGGTGAATATCTTGTGTAATTCTTTCATAGCTGTTAGTTCTTCTCCGTCTTGAGTGTATATGGTGTTTAATAATCCATAGTCAAAACAAGTTTTTACTAGTCTTGGGTTGGTTTTGGGTAGTGCAATTAGCTTGTTATATCCTTGTAATTTTTGGGTTATATAGTTTGTGTTTGGTTCTTTGATATTTGTAGCTCTAGGGTTAAAGTTTAGAAAAGTCTGTACTCTATACATATTTTCTATGTATTTTTGGGCTGTATAGTTGTAAACTTTTTTATCTTGGTCCAGGCTATCACGGTATGTGGTGATTTGTGGGGGTATGAAAAAGGGGTCTTTTGGTATAAATGGTTTCTGAAATATTTTATTCATATTCATGTTCTGGTATCTTGGTCGACTAACTCCTTTGCGTATACCTGCAGAAGTAGATTGATAAATGTTATGGGTTTTATGGAGTGTCCCATCGTCTCCTTCTAGCTCTGGAACTTTAATGTCTTCCGATCGACATAGCTCTGCACACTGCTGAGTTAGCTGATTTGTAGCTATAGACTTCAGTTTACCCATACTGTCCACTTTCATTGAAAGCGTAGTTAGGGTGTTGACTATTTTTTTCTAGAGTATCTTCTTCTATTATTTCAGTCTGCGTAGCTTTGTCTTGATATGTAATCTGCAATAGCATTTTTGTTAGTACTGATTACTTCAATTATAAATGTGAAATTCAATATATTCAAGACTAGTCTCCGAATCTCTTTTGTTGTAACTGAATTTTGTATTTTCTTTGTTAACCACCATCGTACCTGT
>NW_025895731.1:0-3831 GCF_002878395.1 Capsicum annuum
ACCAACATGATCTATTAACAATTAAATAAAAAATGAACAAAGAAGAATTTATAATAGATGAAAAAATATATGAAAACTATGAAGGATTAAAAATAAAAATAGTATTTTCTAATCTAGGAAGAAGGTATAAGAAAATAGGTGAACATTTATATTTAATGTTAGAAAAAGAAGAATTAAAATTAGAAGATAAATTGACAGCAATGGTACAAATAGAAAAAGAAAATGAAGAAATAGAAAGAACAAAGGAAATAGAAAAAATAAAACAACAAACTACAGAAGAAATACGAAAAATAGAAGAAACTAAAAATAGTAGGATTGTTGAATTAGAAAGAGAACTACAAATGCTAAAATATTTGTATGAAAAAAGACAGAAAGAAAAAGAAGAAAAAGATAAAGAACAAAAATTGTTAAATGAGATAAATCAATTTAAAGAAAAATTAGAAATAAGAAATAAAGAAATAGATACCAGGGAATTAGAAATAAATACAATAGATGTTAAAAAAACAAATAATTATGATTCGAAAGATAGTGAAACATATACAAAAATTTTAACAAATACAAAAAAATTTAGAAATCAATGAAAAACAAGAAGTAATTAGCGAAGAAAACTTAGAAAATAGAAACACAGAAATAAATACTCTTGATAAAAAAGAAGATGAAAATATTATATCTAGAACATCAGAAATAAGAAAACCTACATATTATAAGAATAAATTTAAAAGATATAATCTAAAAGATGAATATGACAAATGAACACCAAAACAAATAGTTAATAAAAATTATAACTTTTTAGACTTAGATTGTGTAATAGATATAGAAAAAACAATACAATTATGGATAGGATATATGACAAAACAATTATTAAATAATAATATAAACGTAACAGATGCACCAGAATATATAGAAAGAACACTAATAGGAACAGTGAAATTATGGTTTTCAAATTTAACTTAAAATAGGTAGAAGGTATTAAGAACTGATAAACCTACAGAAGGAACATCATCAACAACTACAATTAAATTAACACCTATAGAATTATTTAAAAAATATGAAATAACTATAAAAGACGAATTTAGCAGCATGACAATAACAGAAGAAGAACAAAATGAAGAGAAAGATACAAATAGGAATTTAATGTTAAAATTAGCAATATGTAATATGTGTTACATAGATGAGTATACTTGCGCATTTAAAGAATATTATTATAAAGGAACATATAATACAAATGAAAGTAAAGATAAAAGAAAATTATATTTTGATAAATTACCTGAACCATTTAGTTCAAAAATAATAAAAAGTTGGGATGAAGCAAAAATGGTAGATACTTTAGGAGCAAGAATAAAATTTTTACAACAATGGTATAGAAACCTATGTGAAAAATATAGAGAAGAAATAAAAATGAAAAAAACATTAATAAGAAATTTTGCATGTTCCAAAGATAAAATAACACCTCAATTTGGATGCGAAGAAAGATATTATAAGAAAAGAAAAAGACATAAGAAATATAAGAAATACAAAAAATCAAAATATAAATATAAGAAACCAAGAAAAAGATATTATGTAAAAAATTATAAACATAAAAGACCATATAGGAAAAATAAATCTATAAAAGAATGTACTTGTTATAATTGCGGAAAATTAGGGTATTTAGCTAGAGATTGTAAATTACCTAAAAACTCAATAAATAAATAAATATCAGAAATAAAAATAGAAAATATAGAATATATGCAGATAGATTATATAGATTACGAATTAGAAAGTGAAGACAGTATATATGAAATTTCAGAGAATGAAACAGATAATGAAATAGATAGTGAATTAGATGAATTAAATGACTGAAGAATATATAAAAACAATAACAAAGGAAGAATATTTAAGTGAAGAAGGAACAGATCAAAAAATAATATTTGATAGTCACATATTTGATTAAATAAAAGGAAAAGAATTAGATTTAAGTGTAGAAAAAATATTTAAAATACAAACAATAAAAAACATATTTAGTAAAATAAAAGAAGAATACTACGTAGTAAGCCAAAAAGAACATGTAATAGACTGTAGATATGCAAAAGGTAAAGCTAGTATACCACTAGTAACAAAAAGGATAATTAATACAGAAATAAATGATATAAAAATTAGAGACCCAGTAAAATACGTACACCTAGGAGGTACAGAGATATTAATAAAAATATATTTCAGAGAAGGAATAGATACACCAATAGAATTATACTTAGCAGATGATAGATTTATAAAACCTATAGGAAAAAGTATAATAGCTGTCATAAAAGGAAATTTAATATACCAAAAATTTAAATTTATAATAAGTACAAATTATTCAATAGCAATAACAGATAAAAATATAGATAAATCATTAGTATTATATTGGAAAATATCAGGAATAGAACTAACCCCAGGAAGTAAAATATTTACAGCAAGATGTAAAAATCTATATGTATTAACAACAAAATATAAAATAACGGGAAAAAATAAAATTGACAAAATACAAATAGAAAGTCCTTCCGAACAATTTATAAAAACAATTGATAATAATGATTAACATAGATATAGAAGAAAATTTAGAAGTAATAAATGATAGAATAAGCACAACAAAAAAAATAGCTTATGAAAAATCAGAATCATTAAGTTCATAAAAAAGAACAAGTTATGAAACAAGTTCAACAACTAATTTAAACCAATATTACATAACAGGAACAATAAATGAAAAAGAATATTTAATACTCTTAAATACAGGCAAGAAGAAAATTATATAGCAAGATATCTAATAAAAAATGAGGAAATAATATATGCCCAGATCTACCAAGAAACTTAATAAACACTAAAAATATAGTAGAAAAAGAAATAACAATAGGAGTTAGAAAAATAAAGATAGAATTTGAAATAAAGGAAGAAATGCAAAAAACAGACATAATATTAGGAATAAAATGGATAGAACAAGTAAAACCATATCATATAGAGCATACACAATTAACTATAACATATAATAGAGAGAAATTATTCTTAAGAAGAGCTTTAACGTGATATGAAAATATATGTATTTATGAAGATAGCAGTAGAAGAGTATTACAGTAGATATTATACATCTATGATAGATACAGGAGCAGAAGCTAATTTATGTAGATATAATTGTTTATCAAAAAGTAAATGGGATAAATTAAAGACACCAATAATAGTTAAAGGATTTAATAACGAAGGAAACTTAATTACTTATAAAGCTAAGAATGTAAAAACACAAGTATGAGATAAAATATTAACAATAGAAGAAATCTATAATGATGAGCTAACATCAAAAGATATACTTTTAGGAATGCCGTTTTTAGGTAAATTATACCCACATATAATAACTAGAACGGATTGGTGGTTTACAACACCATGTAAATAGAAAGTAAGAGAAAAAAGAGTTACTAATAAAATAAGAAAGAAAACTGATTGGATAAAAGAAAGTGAAAAAATTACACAAAAATTAGAAAATATAAAAAATACTGAAGATACAATAGAAATGGTCATATTTTCAATCAATAAAAAAGAAATAACTACATTTTCAATAAGTAAGATAGATATAATTAAGAAAAAATTAGAACAATTATATAGTGAAGATCCATTAAAAGGATGGAAAAAACATAAAACCACTATAAAAATTGAATTAATAGATAAAAATAGCATAATAACTCAAAAACCATTAACATATAATTTTGATGATTTAGAAGAATTTAAAATGCACATAGAAGAATTATTAGAAAAACAATACATACAAAAAAGTAATAGTAAACATAATAGCCCAGCATTTATAGTAAATAAACATAGTGAACAAAAAAG
>NW_025895732.1:0-1615 GCF_002878395.1 Capsicum annuum
AGGAAGAAAAAGATAAAGAACAAAAATTACTAAACGAGATAAATCAATTTAAAGAAAAATTAGAAATAAACAACAAAGAAATAAAAAAACAAGGAATTAGAAATAAATAATATAGATGTTGAAGAAACAGATAATTATGATTCAAAAGATAGTGAAACATATACAAAAATATTAGTAAATACAAAAAATTTAGAAATCAATGAAAAACAAGAAGTAATTAAGGAATAAAACTTAGAAAATATCAACACAGAAATAAATACTCTTGATAAAAAAAGAAGATGAGAATATAATACCTAGAACATCAGAAATAAGAAAACCTACATAGTATAAGAATAAGTTTAAAAGATATAATCTAAAGAATGAATATGACAAATGGACACCAAAACAAATAGTTAATAAAAATTATAAATTTTTAGACTTAGACTGTGTAATAGATACAGAAAAATAATACAATTATGGGTAGGATATATGACAAAACAATTATTAGATAATAATGTAAACATAATAGATGCACCAGAATATATAGAAAGAACACTAATAGGAAGAGTGAAATTATGGTTTTCAAATTTAACTAAAAATAGCAAGAAGATATTAAAAACTAATAAAACTACAGAAGGAACATCATCAACAGCAACTAAACTAACACCTATAGAATTAATAATAAAATATGAAATAGCTATAAAAGATGAATTTGGTAGTATGACAACAATAGAAGAAAAACAAAATGAAGAAAAAGATACAAATAGAAATTTAATATTAAAATTAGCAATATGTAATATGTGTTATATAGATGAATATACTTACACATTTAAAGAATATTATTATAAAGGAGCATATAATATAGAAGAAAGTAAAGAAATAAGAAAATTATATTTTAATAAATTACCCGAACCATTTAGTTCAAAAATAATAAAGAGTTAGGAAGAAGCAAAAATAGTAGATACTGTAGGAGCAAGTATAAAATCTTTACAACAATGGTATAGAAACTTATGTGAAAAATATAGAGAAGAATTAAAAATGGAAAAAACATTGATAAGAAATTTAGCATGTTGCAAAGATAAAATAGCACCCCAATTCGGATGCGAAGAAAAATATTATAAGAAAAGAAAAAGAAATAAGAAATATAAGAAATATAAAAAATCAGAATATAAATACAAGAAACCAAGAAAAAGATAATATGTAAAAAATTATAAATAGAAAAGACCATATAAAAAAAAAGGAATTTATAAAAGAATGTACTTGTTATAATTGTGAAAAATTAGGACATTTAGCTAGAGATTGTAAATTACCTAAAAATCCAAAAAATAAACAAATATCAGAAATAAAAATAGAAAATATAGAATATATGCAGATAGATTATATAGATTACGAATTAGAAGGTGAGGATAGTATATATGAAATATCAGGAAATGAAACAGATAATGAAATAGATAGTGAAATAGATGAATCAAATGACTGAAGAAGATATAAAAATAATAACAAAGGAAGAATTTTTAAATGATGAAGGAACAGACCAAAAAATAATGTTTGACAGTAACATATTTGATGAAATAAAAGGAAAAGAATTAGACTTAAGCGTAGAAAAAATATTTAAAATACCAACAATAAAAAATAT
>NW_025895733.1:0-1277 GCF_002878395.1 Capsicum annuum
CTAGTTTCTACCCCAGTGGGTGATTCAATTGTTGCCCAAAAAGTGTATAAAAAGTGTCCTGTTACCGTTCTTCATAGAGTCTTGTTGGCTGATCTGATTGAGTTAGACATGGTAGATTTTGATGTGATTCTGGGTATGGACTGGTTGTATTCTTCTTATGCCTCTATTGATTATCGGATCTGAGTGGTCAAGTTTCAGTTTTCGGGTGCATCCGTGTTT
The DNA here is from genome assembly GCF_002878395.1 of Capsicum annuum. NCBI lineage: Eukaryota > Viridiplantae > Streptophyta > Magnoliopsida > Solanales > Solanaceae > Capsicum > Capsicum annuum. Next base: position 220 of record NW_025895733.1, read on the forward strand.
AAGTAGTCTGGGAATTCTATGTCACCCAAGAGTTATTTTATCTCTTACCTCAAAGCTAAAAAGCTTATTTCCAAGGGGTGTATATACCATTTGGTTAGAGTCAAAGACACTAATTCTGAGACTCCAACTCTCCAGTCTGTTAACGTCGTCAATGAGTTTTCTGATGTCTTTCCAGATGATCTCCTAGGGATACCTCCTGAAAGAGAGATAGAGTTCGGGATTGATCTTCTTTCCGATACTCAGCCTATTTCTATTCCTTCTTACCATATGACCCCTGCAGAACTTAAGGAGTTGAAAGAGCAACACAAAGATCTACTAGATAAGGGTTTTATAAGGCCCAGTATTTCTTCTTGGGGTGCTCCTGTGTTATTTGTGAGAAAGAAAGATGGCTCTTTGCGTATGTGCATTGATTACCGCCAACTGAATAAAGTCACCATCAAAAATAAATACCCCCTTCCGAGAATAGATGATTTGTTTGACCAATCGCAAGGTGTAAGTTATTTCTCAAAGATAGACCTTCGTTTCGGCTATCATCAACTCAAAGTTAGGGAGTGTGACATCCTAAAAACCATTTTTTGAACTCGTTATGGCCATTTTGAGTTTCTTGTTATGTCTTCCGGGTTAACTAATGCCCCAGCAGTTTTCATGGACCTCATGAATTGAGTGTTCAAACCATATCTGGATATGTTTATCATAGTGTTCATCGAAGATATACTGGTGTACTCCCATAGTGAGGATAAATATTCTGATCATCTTCGAACTGTCTTGCAAACCCTTAGAGATCACAAGTTGTTTGCCAAGTTTAGTAAGTGTGAGTTTTGGCTAAGGTCAGTTGCTTTTCTGAGTCATATCATTTCTTTCGAGGGTATTAGAGTTGATCCCTAAAAGACCGAAGCTGTTAGAAATTGGCCTAGACCTATTTCTCCGACTGATATTCAAAGTTTCTTGGGTTTAGCTGGCTATTACCGCCGTTTTATTGAGGGTTTATCCTCTATAACGTCTCCTATGACACGGTTGACCTAAAAGAAAGTGAAGTTCTTATGGTCTGAATCTTGTGA
>NW_025895734.1:0-1586 GCF_002878395.1 Capsicum annuum
TTTACAGGAAAAAGGACTAAAAGTGTACGAAATAGATAATTAGTTCTCGAAACTAGGCTAAAATATGGGCAAAATATATTGATATAGGCGCGTAATTTCGCCTATCATCACTATTGAGACTGGGTAGCTATAGCTGACAGTCCTAAAAACTATAACTAAAACTATGGGAAGTAGTTATCTAACCGACCTGCCCCAAATACGCTATAATAGTTAAGCTGGGGTCCAATCTTTGCCCCGACTAGAGGGGTGTCAATACCGCGCCACTAGTAAGGACAACTGTGTGAACCCTATACTGGTAGGTACTCAATGAGAATGGTGGGAACCCTAAACTGACGGATTAAGCCACCTCATCAACCCTAATCTAACGAGTTAAGATGTCTCAACCTACGCTGGCTACGTAGTTCTGGAACACAAAGATGACTACTAAGAATTACACCCTGAACTGGAGGGTGAGTTCCCATCCTGGGGTTCACTTGGTGCTAACTTCTACTCCTATTTGAAGAACACTGAACTAAGTAACTAAGTTGAACTGAATATCTGAACTGAACTGATTAGCTGAACTAATACTGATTAACTAGACTGATACAAGTGGTATTGTTTAGCAGAGCTAAAGAAAGTTTACTGGATTCCAATGACTGACAGAATGTACTGAGTTTTGAGGACTGGTTGAGAGTATTGAAGTTACTGAGATTGTCTGTGAATATTGAGGTTACTGAGCACTGAGATTACTGAGATTACTGGACTACTGAGATTAATGAGATTTCTGAGTTTTCCTGAGTCACATAACTGACTGAATTCTATAGATCATGGCTTGACTGAGAGTATGGTGAAAACATGACATGGCTCTAGGCACACATCTATATTTTGCGGGTACAAGTACCCTCAGGACTCATGTTTTTCAACTAACAACATAACTTTCATGAGATATACAGTCACAATACTATTATATAGCAAAACAAACAAGCATCAACATGCGTATGATCATATCACCACAATCAACCAAGCTTTTGTATTTTAAAGATTGATTCTTGAACTCCACAGACGAAAGGAATCCATGGATTAACACTAAGCATAACTTGGAAGGGAGGTTCTTGATGATTGACGGAGGAATTTCCATGAAATTGGATCTTCAAGGTTAATTATGCAACCCTAGTTGTTTTTCTCTTTTAGTGCTCTTGGATGATGAGCTTTGTGATGTTAATAGGGTTGTAATGTGTTTAGAAGCTATTTATTTCGTAGGATTAAATTTAGGGACATGTAAAGAGTGTTAAAAGACTTAATTACCCTCAAAATAACTCAAAACGGAATGTTTCTGGCATTGGAACTGACTTAGACGGCGCCTAACCAATCGCCTAAGTTTGGTTGGGTAGCGCCTAACCAATCGCCTATCCTTACTGTCTCTCACGAAAATGGGCATAACTTTTTGCTCAGGTATTTGATTAAGGTGAAATTGGTATCGTTGGAAAACTAATTCAATTATCTACAATTTGGTGGGTATAAATCAGCAGAAATACCACATTAACATCGAGTTATACTTGGTCAAAGATGATCCTTGCAAAATCAAACACTATAACTTGATGGATTCA
>NW_025895735.1:0-1423 GCF_002878395.1 Capsicum annuum
AAAGCATATTCGTCTTGATTATCATTTTGTACGAGAGATGGTTGAAGATCAATCGTTAGTGGTTCGCTATGTTTCATCTCAAAATCAAATCGCAGATATATTTACTAAAGCAGTTGGCACGAATCGGTTCCTCAATATTCGATCCAAGCTCATGGTTCGATCCCGAACATGATCTTGCAAGGGCTATTAGAGTTTATTTTGAATTTGAATTGTTGCAGCTTTTTCTGTAACAAAAGATTACCTTTCCTGTAGAATAGGCATTAGATAAGGACTTATATTTATCCTCAACATGTACAAATTTATATAAAAAGAGATGCAATCAGCAGAATAAAATAGATCAGCACTTACGTTCTCAAACCTTCCCTGTGCTTAACCTTTCTCGTTCTTTATTTAGTATGAAGTATAAAATTTCATGTTTTGAAATGTATTTTAGATTATTCTAACAGATAGACTAAAAAATGTGAAAACAAAACTAATACTCAGATTTCTACTTCGAATACGTCAAATCATATTCCAAATATTCAAAATATATCACATACTTATTGCCTTCAAAAATTGAACAGATTGATAGAAAAACAAAATAACATGAAAATAAAGTTGACACTCAGAATTCTACTTCGAATACGTTAAATCAAATCCAAATATTTGGAGCTAAGTAAAAAACACAGAATTATTGCCTTCAAAAATCAAACTGATCGACCAAAAAATACATGAAAATAAAGTTATACTCAGAATTCTACTTCGATTTCATGAAATCAAATTCCAAAAATGCATAGCTAAGTAAATCACAGACTTATTGCCTTCGAAAATCGAACAGATTGACCAAAAAAAAACATGAAAATAATGTCAATACTCAGAATTCTACTTCAAATACGTTAAATCAAATTCAAAAAATTCTGAACTAAGTAAATCACAGACTTATTGCCTCCACAAAGCAAAATAAACAGAGAACAGAGATATTAAAAAATAAATCGCTGTAACACAAATTCAGTTATCACTCTTCACAAAGTGAAATAAACAGAGAACATAATTTTTTTTACAAAAAATTCATAACACAAATTCAGTTATCATTGTTCAGAAAATTACTTCAAATTTATGATACTCTATGACTACAATTTTCAAGCCGAACAAATTGCTGATTACTCATTGTAAAATAAAATTAAAAAAAATGGTCAAAAAAGGAGAAATTGAGAGAATACATGAATTTGATAAGGTTGAAGTATTTGAAAATGGCGCCGAATTTTTGAATCCTCTACTCATCATGCTCTTTCGAAATGCTTATGTGACTTCAGTAACATGAGTAGACGGCCTATATAGGGAAAAACATCTCTCTCTATATATGTAATCTAAAATTGTTTCTCGCAACTTATAACATTATTGTTAGATTGCAAGAAATAGTAAATTTTATTATTAATTTTTTTTT
>NW_025895736.1:0-2615 GCF_002878395.1 Capsicum annuum
ACCTATATACACAACAGGAGATGCAGTAAGAGTAGTATTAGTAAAACATATATAGTGGTATCACACAACATCATACAGAAACCACAAAATAACACATGACCACTCCACATGGTACTTCAATACAAGAGTTCACATTCCACACTACATCTTTGGTTTCATAGAAACTTTCAATTGTGCTTTATTTTCTTAATTAACCAATTCTGTTTTAATTCACGATCCTATTTTTTCACAAGAAAATTCTGGTATCTATTAACTCTTTTAATATTATCTAGCCCGCCAGCTCTTATAATTCAACTCAAGGATTAACAGATAGATTTCAGTATGTACACAACGTATATATAATAAAAAAAATAGTAAAATTAACCCAACAAACATATAATTGATACAATGTCCCCATATACTTAATAATAGTCCATATATCCTTTAAAAAATTTAACAACCACCTCAAAATTACAATCAAGATGCATATGCTACACAACCTAAAGATATTTCATCTAGTAGTTAAGTAATCCAATTATCGATTTACACAACAAACAGTCTTACAATCACCCCAATAGCCAAACCATTTGAAATAAGGGCATATATGTCACGACAAATATCATAATAATTCCAACTCCACAATTATGTCAGTCACATCACAACATCAATTAGAAATACAACAGGCAAATCAATCTTCACAGGTCACCATAGACCCTACACACATAGTTACCCATCATAATGTGAACCAAATTCAAATAATTACCTTCACTACATATATAATATCTCTCTCTCGTTCTCTTTCTATATATATATATATATGTGTGTGTGTGTGTGACTATATAGTGTATCATCTCTATTTTATGACTTTCTAATTTCAAGACACATGCTAAGAGTCTTATTTTTGCCTAATAGTCATGACCTATAGGGGAGAACCTAAGTCCATGTCATGTATTAACGTGACACTTGATCCTCAATAATAATAATAATAATAATAATAATAATAATAATAATAATAATAATAATAATAATAGTGATAGTAATATAACTACCTGTATGACGTGGTACCTGATTCTTCCATGATAAAAATGATATAAGAAAACATAATCATACCAGCGTGGTATATGATCCATCAAAATCATATTTTGTATTTTATCTATCGTACTATCTATTGGTGTATAACATATTGTGATACATTTACACTTATACTTACAATCATTACATTCTGATTATTTTTTATAATCAATAATTTATTTAACAAGTATCAACAACCAAACTGTCAACAAATTATATAACATGTTTGAAGACTATTTACACCTAATTTTTTTCCTCCACATTCCAAATTAGTTTTTGAATTTCTCAATTTTAAATAGTTTTAAAATATTTATTTTAAGTTATTTTGAAATAAATTTCAACCCTACCTTTTGAATTTAGGTGAAATTAATATATTTAGAGTTTAATTATACATGATTATTTAATTATCAGTTAAAGAAAATTCTTTAGAGTTTATTTAGAGTGAAAAGTTTGATTGAAAATTGTAAACATTCTACTTTTCTCAAGATTAGTTGAAACTAATAAACTAATGACATAATTAGTTTCTTAATTTTAATTTTATTATTATTATTATTGAAAAAAGAAATAAAATAAAATTTTGCTTTATTGAATATTATTTTGAAATTATAGAATTTTGAGAGACTCGTCAAATTAATTAAAAGTTAATTTCAGCTAAATTTTGTCCAATTAATTCAATCGTTGACATTTTTTATTACTATAAAATGGTTAAAATTTTTAATTTGACTCCCTTGATTAACCTAATCTTCCCTATTAACGCCAATAGCCAACCCACCAGCCTAAAATTCCTCCCAAACTAATGGGCCTAACCACCCTAACGGCCCACAACCTTCACCCCTTACATAACTTTCTAACAACCCACCACCAACAACAACCTAATTTCCTTACCCTTCAACAACAATAAACCAGCGGCCCAATTCACTCAATGACCCAACCAAACTCTAATTCCCTACCCCCCTTTACCTATTAGCAAAGCTACAACAACATACCAAAAAAAACCAGCAACATCAAACAACATTATCGACAACAACAAAGAGAACTGCTCCAATATTAATATAGTAATATCAACAAGGAACAATGGATTCAACTCATCACCAACCGTAGTCAACCTAGCCGTTTCCAATTTCTTACCGTTTTTACCTCTCCGTACAACCAAGAATGGCTAAGAATTTCATTAACTTTTCCCTTTCTCAGATTATGTTCATTTATTTTTTATAAGGAAACAATGGATACACGAAATTCAGATTTGAAATCCAACTTTTCAAATTCAAAATCCTAAAATATTTCCTCCTAAATTCCCCTAAAAATATAGGTTGAAGGCCAGAGGAAAAGGAGAGAATTTTTGGCGGAAAATTTTGAGGTTCATGAGGCGCATGCTTCTAACCTCATGTAACCAAAAATTCTAGATGAACTCACTCCAAAAATTAGATTCCATCAAAATTGTTGAACTCTGGCAAGGCTAATCAGAACTTCGGTGGTAAAACTTCATTTCATTAAGGCTTGTTGTACCATTTGTTGTTTGGAAAAAGATAAACTCATCTTTCTCTTTTAATTTCTTTATTATTTAT
>NW_025895737.1:0-11654 GCF_002878395.1 Capsicum annuum
ATATATATATATATATATATATATATATATATATATACTACTTAAAATACTTCTTGAAACAATATACATACAACATATATACATTATATATATATAACTTTAAAAAATATATACACATATATACGTACAAATGTACAATATAATATATATACTACTTAAAATACTTCTTGAAACAATATACATACAACATATATAGGTTATATATATATAACTTTAAACAATATATACACATATATACGTACAAATGTACAATATAATATATATACTACTTAAAATACTTCTTGAAACAATATACATACAACATATATACATTATATATATACTACTTTAAAAAATATATACACATGTATACATTGAATATATACTACTTTTGTCTATAGAAAATATATACACTTAAATACGTACAATATAATATATATACTACTTTAAACAATATACATACAACATATACACATTATATATATATACACTACTTTAAAAAATATATACACATGTATACATTAAATATATACTACTTTAGTCTATAGAAAATATATACACATATATACGTACAAATGTACAATATAATATATATACTACTTAAAATACTACTTTAAACAATATGCATAAACATATATACATTATATATATACTAGTTTAGAAAATATTTACACATGTATACATGAAATATATACTACTTTAGTCTATAAAAAAATATATACACTTAAAAGATAAACTTATAGTATTTTTATATATCAATACTAGTTGTCTAAGTAGTATTTGCTAACATTATATTTTTTTTTATTATATGTATATATGTTTGTCATGTTTATTATTTAGTGTAAAGTTTGATAGTAATATATTAAAAGTATTTAATTCAAATAGACATTAAATTTAAATGAAAAAAAATAAGTAAGGAGTGATGAATATTGTATTTTATTGATTGCAAAATGATCCAAAACTTATAAGTTACATGATTGAGAAATCTACAAATTTCGTATCATTTTTTCCAACTTATGCATGTTAATATTGACGGAACTTTCATAGGAAAATCAAAATCAATGGGGGTAAAACTATACATTGGACTTGATTGTGCTAAGTTCTCCCTTGAAGTCAAAATTTTTTCAAGATTCTGTTCGTCTATCGGCTCCACCTTCATTAATTGATTTCTTTGTTCCGCTCTAATCCAATATCTAATGCAAACTAGAACATTAATAGCATCACTTCCCAATGAGTGTCGGTTGTATCCAAGTTGTTATCATTCCTTACTAAAAGCGCTCTCTGATGCAACAGTTAACATTGGAATATTCAATATATCTCTAGCTAATCTTGAAAGCACAGGATATTGTCTTTCATTATTCTTCCACCAATCCAGTACGAAGATACATGCTCTATGATCTTCCATCGATTGTCGAAGATAATACGTAAGCTCTTCCTAAGAATGTCTTCTGTGTGATGAAAGTTGTACCCTGTCCTATTTATTTAAATAAAAAAAGTAATCAGGATAACTACTATATGCCTGCCTTTTAGAAGATGGTGGCTCCTTGGGAGCTTGAGGAGCGACGGTTGGAGTGATATTTGCCGGTACGGCTTCATCAAGTAAATCGACATAATGGTTATATAATGCTTCTATGTAATTGTTTGCATCACTCATAGCCGTAACCAAAGAAGGTTCTTTTTCAGGTTGTATCTCTAAAGCATTATAAATTATAGAACTAAATTCAACCATAGTATTATATTTCATACATGGATTTATTAGAGCACCAATCAAATAAATTGGGGGAAGCGGACAAAAATATTTTTTAAATTTAGCAATCATAGCAGTAATAGCTTCTTTGTAACCTTCTTTATTCTTATATTTGTTAAGCAAACAAGAAATATCGGCTGAATAAGCTAAAATATTACAAACAGTAGGATAATAAGCACCAGAGAATTCAACCGTAGCTATATAATTTTTTTTCAAAATTTCAACAAGATCAGCAATTGCAGCCCAATCAGAATTATGTAGCATACACTCAGAAAAAGAACTAGAATATTGATTAAAAGTCATTATAATAGGAACTTTACAAGCAAGACAAGTTTTTAAATAAGTATAAGTAGCATTCCATCTAGTATCACATACTTCAAGCATAAATATCGGTCTAATCCATTTTGTTCATATTTGGTTTTAAATTCTCTCACTCTAGCTTTTTGATTATTTCCTTGAATAAAGCCAACAGCAAACCGGACCTTTTCAATGTAAATCTAAAAAAATTCAAGACCATCTCTTATGATTAAATTATATATATGACAAACACACTTAACATGAAATATTTTGGGTAACGCCGGAGAAAGTTCAACTTTTAACAACTCAACAACAGTCTTGTTGTTAGATGCATTATCAAAAGCTATACATAAAACTTTTCTTTCAATACCATAATATTTTGCTACTTTAGAAATAGATTCAGAAATAAATCCTCTGGTGTGTCTATAATCTTCATCATATGAAAATGCTAGAATACGTTTTTGTATAACAAAATTACTATCTATCCAGTGACACGTAATTGTTAAATAATCATTTTCGTTAACAGCACGACCAAGATCAGAAGTTAGAGAAATTCTACATGAAATAGTTTTTAATAATGAAGATAAATAATAAACATATTGTGCATGGAGTCTAAATATATTGGTCTGACAAGTACTTCAAGGAATACTTGTAAACATAGGATTATAAATTTCTTGAATATAATGAATAAAAACATCTGAAGAAGCAAAAGTGAAAGGCAAACAACCCACAACTATCATTTTTGCTATTTCTTCTCGGTCCTTCATTTTATTATAATTCTTAACTATATGAACGGTTTTTGGGTTCAATCTACTTTGTTTTGGCTCACCAACAGCCTTACAACCTTGTGCAATACTTAGCTCTACCACGTGTTTTTCTCTTAAATGTCTCATCAACGAACCCATACCCCCTTTATTGCCTCTGGTTTTATGCTCATATATAATTTTACAAATTTTGCATTGTACCTTAGTTTCTCCTTTTATTTTTAAAAAAGTTCTCATGCAATACTAGTTCTTCTATGAGATCTTACAAGGGTATGGAGAGGACAATTAACCGATTTAAATATAACATTAGCATTTCCAACTTCGGGTATCTCACCAATATTTTCATCATCTATATCAAAATTAACTGCGTCTACTTTATTCTCTTCTTCTATACCATAATTTTCCTGCGTTTCTAAATAATTCATATCGTGAACACCTACACCTATTTCATCCTCAAAAGGTAGATTGGTATCGGAGGCACACGAGTATATCTAGTACTTGAACTACCTCTATTGAAATCGCTACAAATATATTTTTTACTACCACTACCACTTCCGGAATAAAAAAATTTTAACACTTTTATCGAGGTTTCTTAATTTATCTATATTATAAATTAAACTAATGAATATTCAAATTACACAAAAATAATAAAAATAAATATTTAATAGTTAATACACTAATTAAAAATCAAAAGTAAGATACGAAATGACAATACCAAATTCTAAAAGTATCTGAAAGTTGGGACTTTAGAAAACTTCCACTTGATATTTATAATCGTAAAATTAAAAAATAAAATTAAGCACTTTAGGAGATAATTAGAATATTTGAGAGAGATTGAGAGAATAAGATTGTGTGAAAAATGATTTGAATTTAGGGTATATATAAAAAAAATTGAATTAATTTATTTTTAAAAAAAAAATTAAGAAAATTGGCCAAATAGCCGTTGGAGCTCCAAACAACATTATAGCTGTTGGGCCACCGTTGAAGCTGCAGCCTACCAACATTCTAAATTTAAACAAAATTAACTACCGGGTCGGTTCGATCTGGGTAACCGATGGACTTGTTCCACTTTCATAACTAGGCCAATCCACCAGGCCAATCAAATTAAACGGACTAGCCCAGGACTGTCGTCCTACCCGACCGGGTCAAATCGGACCGAATTGACTAAACGAGCCAAGCTAATCGAGTCAAAATAGGCCAGCTTGGCCCAATTGATAGGTTTAGTCTAAACCTAGGGTGTCTTAGTTTGTCAACAAGTTAAGGTTGAGCATTTGAGGCTAGGTGGAATGTCTAAAGATATAGAGTTGCCCATGTATAAGTGGGATATGATCAATATGGATTTCATTAGAGGTCATCTGCGGTCTCACAATCAGTATGATTCTATTCGAGTCATTGTGAATAGGATGACTAAGTTCGCTCACTTCTTTCCTGTGAGGACTAACTACTCAGGAGAGACTTATTCAAAGTTGTTCCAGGAGATTGTGAAATTGCATGGTGAGCAGTGTCCATTATTTCAGACCAAGGTACACAGTTTTCTTCTCACTTCTGGCATTTATTTTTAAAATGTTTGGGTACTCAGGTAAACCTAAGCCCCGTTTCCCCCCTCAAATGGATGGACAAGTGGAGCGTACTATTTAGACTTTGAAGAATATGTTAAGGGCTTGTGTGATTGATTTTAAAGAGAGTTGGGTTGATCATTTGCCTCTTATTGAGTTCGCTTATAAAATAGTTACCATTCTAGTGTTCAAATGGCTCCTTTTGAGGCTCTTAATGGTAGGAGGTGTAGGATTCCCATTGGGTAGTTTAAGGTAGGTGAGACTAGGTTATTTGGTCCTGACTTAGTTCACCAAACCATGGAGAAAGTGAAAGTTATTAGAGAAAGACTTAAGACTACTCAGAGTCGCCAAAATTCTTATGCGGATGTGAGGCAAAGAGAATTGGAGTTTGACGTAAGTGATTGGGTGTTCTTGAAGGTACCTCCTATGAAAAAAGTCATGCATTTTGGTAATAAGTAGAAGCTCAGTCCCCATTACGTTGGTCCATATCATATTTTGAGGAGAAGTTGGAATGTCACTTATAAGTTAGATTTGCATGCAAGTTTAGCTTCGATTCAGCTGTATTTCCTGTGTTCATATTGAAAAAGTGTATTGGTAATCCTTCCTTGATAGTGCCTGTTGAGAATTTTGGTGATGTGCTATAGAAATATAGCACTTATGATGCTTAAAACTATGAGAATATACATGTGCTTAAGGCTATTTTGTTGGATTTAAGGTGTTTTTGGAGTGTTTTGCAGGATACTAGGTTTTGGATGCTTAATCCGAGAAAAAGATGAAAATAATGTTTATGGCCACTTAATTGATCATTATTAGGTATTCTTGACACTTTTTGGGTGTATTTGACCAAAACATATGATTGAAGTGAAAGATTTGAAGCATGGTTGCATGCTATAGTTGAAGACCCCGAGAGTTGATAATATTTCAATAATTTGGCCATAACTTTTCACCCCGATATCGAATTGAGGCAAAATTGGTATCTTTAGAAAGCTAATTTAATGATCTAACTGATGGTGGGGACATTTTCCCTTTCTAAGTCAACTTACAAACTGCAAATACCATATATAGTCCATATATAGGCGAAGCAATTGCCAAAGGTCAAAATTCTGAAAACTAGGCTGCAAGACTTGTACCTGTGGTCTGACTGCACCCTGGGTAAGGATCATAGGTAGTACCTTAACCTAAGGCCAGACCATGGATGCAGACCACATGTGGCCGCCGATAATGATTTTCCCAAATCATTCTAAAATCGTTTTCTAAGGTTTCCGTGTATCCCAATAACGCTCATATATGTTTCTAAGTCCTAATATGTATTGGAAATTAAGTTTTGCTATTTTATTTTGGATTTAAATTCTAGTGTTTCTTGTAATCTATAAATAACCTTTAGGCTTTGTATTCATTCATCAATTCACGCATTTATATATTGAGGCAACTCAGAGGGAGGCCCTTTGGGGCCAAGCTCACAAACATCTTATTGTTCTTGGTTTGTTATTTAATTTAAGACTTTGGGATTTATTCTTCCATTATTGTGAGATTGATTCATTAATTTTATTTGTGGATTCCATGATTGATCTCATAACTATAAGCAGATATATTCCTTAGCTAGGGTTGTAAGAACCCTGGCAAATTAATGAAGTAGAGGAAGTATCAAGTCATTCTAGATAAATATTCTTGCATGTATTAGGTTTTCTTCATTCTTATTGATTTCTCAGCGGTGGCCAACGTTAAGATCCTACCCAGATTATTTCTACTTACACCAAAAGAGGAGTAATGACTAGGAAAAGAAGAACACGATAATAATTTGAAGATTAACGGCCGATCCATGCTACTAGGTATAATCTAAGAAATATCGTTAACTATAATCTAATAACTAGAGACCCAAAAGGTAATAGTTAACTGGGATCCAGGATAAGGGTTAGTAAAGAGACATCTTGAGACTCAAAAGAAAAAGAGTGAAATCTGTTTGCTCGTCCAAAGGACTGTTGATGGTACATAACTTATCAAATTCTGTATGCAAGGTATTGGAATAGTTCGATAGTACATGATAATTCTACTGAGTTAAGAAGCCAGGGGTAACATAAGTGTAGTGTTCATCTTAGATTGTTTACAACCAAGAGCAACCAATTCCTTTCCTTTTCTATTTCATCAAATCCCCCCTTTTACTTTTCCACACTGCCTGGTGAGTTTAACAAATTTGAGAGATTTTTGGTGTATTCCTTGTGGGGGCGACCCCAACCTAGTTGGGTTACTATATTTGACATCAACCGTAATCATCTTCGGAGTGAATGTGTATTTTGGACATTATTGAATTTTTGGCGGTGTTATTGAAGAATATAGTTTTAGAACTCTTGATTGAAATTGTTGGAGTTATCGGGTTTTATTTTATTTTGTTTTGTTTTCTACTTATCTTAGGATGACAACCTGGTCAGAGGAAGTATGGAGTAATGAGGACTCCTTATTTATTGATCATTTTCCCTTTGATATGGTGCATTATTGTAGGAGCATGCTAAATATATTTATGGAACATAATAAAAGCATGCTTGAAACGTTAGCACTCATGGAAAAAGGAAGACAGAATTATTTTAAAAGGTTGATAGGTTTAGCTTGGATATCTGCCACTTACAAATAGAGTTGGATATAAAAGTTATTGCATGGAATGCCTAAACACAGAGTTATGGGTGGTGTGAACTTGAAAGAATTTTGAGAAGCCAACTTGATGAGCTAAAATTAGAGGAGTCAAAAATTGCTCATACTCTTATGGATAGTGTCACGCTTAAGGAGAGGATACTAGAGTTATGTGAGTATGTAAAGAAGACCATAAATCATGAGATGAGGCATATTGGACCTCATTCTAAGCATTTTTTCACATTGTGTTTGGATAGTCAATTCTAGGTTGAGCCATCCAATCTTGAAGAAGAGTGCAAGGAAGAGGAAATATATGTCAATATTCTTGAATTTGTTGAGCCAAAATCAAAGAACTACATTCCTCATGTAAGGGACAAGAAGTACAACATGCCACATCTATTTCTTGGGTCTTTTATTTTTATACCTTCACCCCATGAGTATAATGGGAGATCAGAAAAATAATTAAGGGTGCAGTTTATAAGTTCAAAGTGGAAAGAGAAATTTGAAGGCCAACTCTTGGGCTACATTGATGAAATCTGAGTAATCAAGGTACCCATGGGCTTGTTGGGGAAGTCTGAGTATCCAACCAAGTCCCATCATGCTGCGACGTAAAATTAGGTGCTGCTTGTAAGGTAACCTAAGGTATATTTTTATTTGTATTCGTGTTACGTGATTGACGTTAGATCTCCGCACCTATAGTACCACAGGTATGTTCCTAACTCTCTTGTTTTATAGTAGTTTTATGCATTGGGGACAATGCATGATTTTAAGTTGGAGGTGAGACTACTTGTAGGTCTTGATGTCCTTTTGAGGTTTTTGTTATCATGCCTCTTTCCCCCGAAGTCTTGTTCCTAGTAGAGCCGACATGTTTAGGCGCATTGTGTTTTGTTTCATTTTTTTGTGGTTAACTAGGAGAAAAATAAGTATCTAGAGCATTTAACATGTTTTTGTTCATGATACCCCTTCAATACCTTATTTTGAACTGTGTAATACGTATATATATATATAACGATTGTGAATCTTACTATGCCATTAGGATTAGGGACATGATAATCAATTGCTAACAATTGCATGAATTGGATAGGTAGTAGATGGTAATATTGACCATGTACTATATGTGTGTGAGATACTACCTAGTTCCCTTTGTATGTCGAATTCAAAACTTGCCTGACTTGTTTTGCCTAGGTTGAAGAATAGTTGGTTAGGAAAGGATCATAGACTATTTTTTATTTTAGTCCACTTTTAGCCTAAATGACCTTTCATGTGTAAATTATACCCTTGATCCCTATTTTAAGTCTTATAATCCTATTTTTCTTGTTTCACCATTCACCTTCCCATTTATAGTACAATGAACCATTATAGTAAAATGAACTTGTTTTGGCCCTGGTCCTCCTTGGGCATTATACACCTTAACTCAGGTAAAATGCTGAATTTGAGGGTGACTATCATAGGGGTTCATGATGTATAGTGGGTATGAAGAAGGGTTAAAAAAAAAGAAAAAGAAAGTAGGGTTGGGTGTGGTAGCCAAATAAAAGCAAAGAAAAGAAAAAAGTTGAAAAAGAAAGAACAAGAAAAACACACCTAACCTAACTATGCTTTAAAATAGAAAAAACAAGGGAGGAAATAAAGTAAAAAATTGGATAATAAGTGAGAACCCAAAGTAAGTGTAGTGCCAAGGAGATTTAGTCAATTGATATGTCCATATGTACCATACCAGCCCCCAAGCCTACATTACAAGCTGAATAAAGTCCTATAGTGATCCTAACTTGACTGTCTGAAAACTAAGGTAAAGAAAATAAGGGCAAGCCTATGGTATTTGACATGCATTGATTTGAACTTATTTTGTGAGTGTAAGTGTCTCTTGACCATCCCTACATTGACATGCATTATTTCATATGAGTGAGTAAGACTTCTTTGTTGTGAGGGCACATGGGTTGTATTGTTAGCTGCTTACTTATTTAGATAGTGTAACTTGTATATATGCATGATTATTTGTTGCTAATATAATGCCACAGCTTGATTCCTTTGTGTCATATTATTGTGCATCATTAATACACACAATTGGTTTTAAAATTATTAAACTTGGAAAGGGTAATGATATTGAGTTTAAATTTAATGATTGACTGCCATAGGTGTCTTAGGTTTCTCTTGGTTAAGCATCATTGTATTATTTTGTTATGTTTTGTTGCCTGAGGACATACAAAGTTCCAAGTTGTGGGTCTTGATGTACTATAGAAATATAGCACTTATGATGCTTAAAACTATGAGAATATGCATGTACTTAAGGCTATTTTGTTGGATTTAAGGTGTTTTTGGAGTGTTCTGCAGGAAACTAGGTTTTGGATGCAAAATTCGAGAAAAAGATGAAAAGTGATGCTTTTGTCCACTTACTTGATCATTATTGGGTATTCTTAATACTTTTTGGATGTACATGACCAAAGCATGTGATTGAAGTGAAAGATTTGAAGCTTGGTTGCAAGTGCCAGAGTTGAAGATCCCGAGAGTTGACAGTACTTCAGTAATTTGTCCATAACTTTTCACCCCAATATTGTATTGAGGTAAAATTGATATCGTTGGAAAGCGAATTCAATTATCTATCTGATGGTGGGGACTCTTACACCTGCTAAGTAAACTTGGGGACTACAAGTAGCACATACGGTCCACAGTAGGTGAAGCAAGTGTCGGAGGTCGAAATCCTAAAAGCTAGGCTGCAGGACTTGTACTTGGTCCTAGTGCCAGGACCACAGGTAGTACCTGCGCACAGGTCCAGACCGTGAGTGTAAACCACATATGGTTGCCGACAGTGATTTTCCCGAATCGTTTTCTTGGGTTTCATGTATCCCAATAACACTTCTATGATATTTTTAAGTCCTATTATGTATAGATTATTACGTTTTCCTATTTTATTTAGGATTTGAATTCTAGGGTTTCTTGTAATCTATAAATACCATTTAGTCTTTGTATTCATTCATCAATTCACACATTCATATATTGAGGCAACTCAGAGGGAGGCCTTTTGGGGCCAGGCTCACAAACATCTTGTTGTTCTTGGTTTGTTATTTTTTAAGACTTTGGGATTTATTCTTCCATTATTGTGAGATTGATTCTATTATTTTATTTGTAGATTCCATGATTGAGCTCATAACTATGAGCGGCTAAATCCCTTAGCTAGGGTTGTGGGAACCCTGATAGACTAACAAAGTAGAGAAAGTGCCAAGTCGTTCTAGATAAAGATTCTTGCATGTATTGGGTTTTCTTCATTCTTATTGATGTTTTAGCGGTGTCCAACGTTAATATCCTGCTTAGATTATTGCTACTTATTCCAAAAAAGGAGTAGTGACTAGGAAAAGAAGATCACAACAGTAATTTAAAGATTAACGGTCGATCCACGCTACTCGGTATTATCTAAGTAAGATTGTTAACTATCATCTAATAAATAGAGACCTAAAAAGAAATAGTTAACTGGGATCCAGTATAAGGTTTAGTAAGGCGATATCCTGAGACTCAAAAGATAAAGAATAAAATCCATCTGCTCATCCAAAAGACTGTTGATGGTACATAACTTATCAGATTCTTTATGCAAGGTATTGGAATAGTTCGATAGTGCACGCTAAGTCTACCGAGTTGAGAAGCTAGAGGTAAGAAAAGTCCAGTGTTCGTCTTAGATTGTTTAGAACCAAGAGCAACCAAATTATTTCCTTTTTCTATTTCAACAAATCCTCCTTTTACTTTTCCATACTGACTGGTGATTTCAACAAGTTTGAGATAGACTTCTGACCTATTCTCTGTGGGATCGACCCCAACCTAGTTGGGTTACTATATTTGACAGCGACCATAATCATCTTTGAAGTGGAGGTGTATTTTGGGCATTATCAGTTGGTTTTACGAATTTTTTATTTTTTAAGGAAGTCCTGATTGAAATATTGTATAAGAAAGTTCGTAGGTTGAGGACCAAGGATGTAGCCTCGGTGAAGGTTCTTTGGAGAAATCAAAAGGTAGAAAAGGCTACATGGGAAGCTGAGAAACATATGAAGGCCAAGTATCCGTTTTTGTTCCCCATGTTAGATGAAAATACTTAAGGTATGAGTTTCACTTTTCTCTTGTTACTTTCTGAGTTGTCATTTGATTCTGGTGTATTCTTTCTATTCTCATGTTAAAAATATCCTAACTCATCATTTGGGAATGAATAATCCCAAGGAGGGGGGGAGGATAATGTAAGACCCCTTAAAATTTTAATTATTTTATTTTTGATCCTCTCACGTGTGTAATATTGATTTTTGACTTGAATTACATTAAGGGGTGTTAAAAGGATGTTTTAGGAAAGTTTCTAATTTTTCAGAAGGAGTTCGGGGTCATTTTAGGACCCCGAGGCAGTAAGTCTCCGTGATAAGGCTGTGTCACAGAGATTAACCTTCACGATATTAGCGTGGCATAGAGGCTAACCTCTACGATATTGGCGTGCCACACCGCTATTTTAATTTTATCCAACTTTATTTTTTTTCACTTGGGGTGAGGGGCTTTTGGTCTTTTTACCCCTTGTACAGCCTTTAAATATAAAATAACCCATTCCCTTCAGTTTTCAAAAGATCAAATCATCTTTCTTCTCTCTTAAACTCAAAACCCAAGAACATTCAAGGGTTTTACAGAGAATTTATCATCTGGGCTTCAAACTTTGAATTGACTTTAATT
>NW_025895738.1:0-1269 GCF_002878395.1 Capsicum annuum
ATGGAGACTACTCAAAAATTACCTTACTGCCAATGTATATTTTACTGGCGAATCATATAAAACTCAAACTTATTATGAACATATATTAGTGCAAACTTTCAGTGCAACCTTTGATCACAGCCCCCTAGGAGAAACTACCCCTGGAGTTCATGGATACTCCAAAATGGTAATTAAAAAACTAATTTCCATTGAAGAATGGGGAATTTCGTCAATGACTCAACGATCTATGCCAATGGGACCAATGGGCCAAACACTTGCTAATTTCACTTACTGGGATTATATTAAAGCCTTTTCTCAAGTATTATATTATAATAATTATAAGCACAAACACACTTGATTCATAAAAATTTGTGCTAAAGTATTTGAAAAACCTATCCCAAACTGGTTTATTCAATGGTGGTCTCAACATGGACCTACGGTCAAAATATTACCTCTGGAATATTCTTCTTTATATTACTCATGAAAAAAGTCCTCTCCTTTCTTAACCGAATTATACCTTTCAGATCATATTTGTAAAATCGATACTATCGATCAGATGTATTTCTATATAGAATTCTCTATCCCTTGGATCCATCGCTGGTCCATAGAAATAGGCTATGACTCTCAACAAATTTCTGCCTTATACCGAATATTTTATTGTAATTTCTGAGACAAATTGCTTCGGAAAGATCCAGAGACTAAACTCACCTATGGTCATGACCAACGGGAGGAAATAGTCAAGAAAATTGCTAAATATGAAAAAACTCCCAAAAAATCAATTTTGGTAGAAGAAAAGAGTCTTAACTATGTTTCCCGAAGAATATCTGCACATGGCAGCAATAAAATACAAATGATAGAAGAATATTTATCAGAGGTCAGGGATAAATTACTGCATATTATATTATATTATATTATATTATATTATATTATATTATATTATATTATATTATGTTATATTATATTATATTTTTAATCAGAGGGCCGCACCCCATGAAAGAGCAAGTTAAGTCAAAATTTAGGTAGAAAAAAAAATATTTTCTAAAACATAATTTTTAACTATACATTTTTAATTATTCAGTCTGTTGGTATCAGAGGTGACATAAAAAATTATACATTCACCTGACAAAATTTAGAAAAAAAATGTAATTTTTTACTACATATTAATAAAATAAATTTATAATTAGGTATTTTTTATTTATTACAAAGTAAATTTTTAGTACGATTTGTGAAAGAAAAAGTCAAAAAGAGTGGGCTAGGTGGTGCTTGATTTTACAAAATGAAGCAATAACT
>NW_025895739.1:0-1338 GCF_002878395.1 Capsicum annuum
CTAGATTCGTAGTTCTTTAATTTGATAGGCAATGGACCACGTAATTTCATATTCTAGTAGATATTCTTATTTAAAGTTGACCCTTACATGAGCTCATACGAAAACTTAATTAGTAGAGAAGCGTGTTGGGTTCAAAGTATGAAGAAAGTGTGAATAGAAAATGGAGAGAAAAATGGTGGAGGGAAAGAGACACCGATTTGGAAAGTGCACTCCTAAAATTGGAAAGTTCACTTTGTAGTGTTTATAATAATGAACACTTACTCCACATGATAAGTTAGGAAAGAAAATAGAGATGCCTCGCGCCGTCATAGTCGCTCGCTCGGCTTCGGCTTCGGCTTCGGCTTCAGATCTGTCAAATGATCGATCAATGAGATCTATCTCTTTGGAAAAACTTTATTTGAATTCCGAAAAATACCAAAGGGAAAACACAAATGCAGTAAAAAAAAATTTCTTTTTCTTGCAGTGTTTCGAACCTCCATTTATACATGCATACAGAATTCGAAACAGTGTTTCGAACTGATGCAATACTTCATCGAACTGGTGCCACTGTTTCATGAACTGGGACACAATTTAGTGAACTGGTATGCCTGTTCGGGAAAGGAAATGTTCTTTGGATGAACGGACATGAATTTCCAGAAAATACACACCATTTAATTGAACCAATGCCAACTTTTCAAAGAGGCATGTTATGGCTATATAAACCAGCTTTCATTCACAGGTTCAGATACAAAATTTTCAGAATGCAAAATTCTTCCTGACTTCAAAATTACTCTGTGTGATCAACAAACACGTTCTGTGCGTTTAAAGATATTCCAGTTGTTTGAGGTACCGCTACAATTGCTTTGTTTGGCCATTTTATCCTGGGAGGAAAATTCCGCAACCTCGGGTACAGTGAGGGGAATTATTTCCTTAAGGAAAGTCCGTGAATTTGGGCGACTTGGCCATTTCTGATTTTATCTTTATTTCTAAAATTCAAATACACCTCTTAAAAAGATCACTTTGATCTTGTGTTGAGGGTATTTACTGCACTTCATTGTGTTCTTGTTTTTAAACATAGAATTAGAGTTCAAGTTGTTGTTCTACATATACAGATTCTGCGTACCTGTAGAAGGAAATAACAAAGTGTTCAACTCAACTTTGAGCTAGAGCTACCTTATGACCTTAAATTACATCCAATACACTTTCCACACTTGAGAACTGATATTTACACCTAGGCACAATCAAACTCACCAGGTTCGGTGTTGTTTCATACATGGAACGGTTCAAACCATAGTCCGAAAGTTAGAGGTGTTACAACAACAACAACAACAACAAACCCAGTGTATTCCCACTTAGTGG
>NW_025895740.1:0-4307 GCF_002878395.1 Capsicum annuum
CTGAGTCGGGCAGTCAGCTAGAACTGATGACTGATGGGACTGGCCATGTTGGCACAAATCCCTACCTTTCTAAGGAACTACCTGACACTCCCGAATCTGATGGCCTGGCTTGCCATACCTAAATCATACATTATTGCTAGCTCTACACTCACTCTAATGGTTTCTACCATATTTCTAGCAAAGAGGATTTGTATGAACGCTGTTCACACTACCCTTACGACTTAGATCCTGGCGCTCTATCCCTATTATTATTTTTGAATTTGGGTACTAGGGCACTAACTAAAAATGGGGTAGGAGATGAAGATCTCTGATGAAATTAAGCATGGTTACCACTTTTTGACTTCGGTTTAGTAAAATTAAAGCTATCTGTTCTAGCCCTCTTGCTCTCCCTCTCTTTCTCCTTAGTCTTTTACTCCTCAATTTGTTGAGCATGGACCATCAACCCAGATAATTCTATTTTCTTAATCAGTATCGCGGTCCTACACTCCTTGACCACACTATTTGATATATCAGACACGAACTTGCTCATCCTAGATCTACTATCAGCCACCATATGAGGACCACACCTAGATAACTGAGTAACCTTGAAGGAATACACCTTCACACTTATTTGGCCCTATCTCAAGATGATAAACTCTAATACTTTAGCCTCTTTTAGCTCCAAAGAATCTATCTAAGAAGGCTATAGAAAATTTCTCCCATTCTATAGGCCCTATATCTATGCCACTATCTACCTTTCACTACTTAAACCAGGTATGGGCTATATCCTATAACTGGTAAGCAGCCAATTCAACACTCTCACTAGAAGTCACCCCCATAATATTTGTTACCTTCTGGACCATGTCTAAGAATTCTTCTTCAGATTTGGATCCCAAAAACAGAGGAGGATTTATTCAGGTAAAGTTTTGAATCCTAACTATGGTAGTATTGACCACTAGGTTGGTCGGAATAGCGGTTTGCTGAACATTCTGAGCTGCTACAGAGTGAGCTAGATTAGTGAATATAGCTCTAAACTCTACATGAGAAACATGCTCGTTTAGGGGATCTTCTTGAATGGGCAGAGGTGTTAGCTAGTTTATATTTCTTTTTCTATTTATCTTTTTGGGAAGCATTTTCTGTAAACGAAAAGGAGAATAGATTATAAAGAGAGTTTAACATGAGTATCATGCTTAGTCACATGATATAAACATTGAAAAAAGGGAACTTTTCCTAAAATACCTCATAGCCTCTTGCCCATAAGTGTGGCGTGCTTTACACCTATGCACAAGACCCTACTTAACATAGCTTTCTGACTTCCTAGGATGCTTTAAAACCTTAGGCTCTGATACAAACTTTATAATGCTCTGAGAGTACACCCTGGGCGCCACACGGTGCTTACAGTCTCGAGGGACCACAAGCTAACCCATGAGCTGATACCTGCTGTGAGCACTGAATAATAATAACAAAATAATAGATGCAGAATATCTGAATATTGCATAAGGTTTCAAATAATAAAGCATTTCTGAATCATGAATATGGAAAGCAACAACTGTCTGAAAACAACTGCCTAAAATTGATAAAATAAAGATAAATTAACTGACTGTTTGAAGTGTCCGAAAGCCTCTAAAACTGACTGAATAAGAGTTGATGGAACAGGAAACCAACTAACTCCAACTAACTACTGAACTGAAAGCATAAAAATAAATATAGTCTGTCCTTGAAATATGAGGACTCACCACTACTACGGCTAATAATTTGGAAGGTCTATGCGTGATCTGAGAACTGAGCATCCAAACCTATGATACGATACATCATAGCACAAGAAAAAAATATGCGATTAGTACTTTGAATGTACTGGTATGCTAAATGAGGTAGGCTAATATGCATGGTTTCGTGTACATGAGTAATAATTGACTGAATGAATAGAATGAAGTACTGAATAGTATGCATAAAATTTGTAAATACTGAGAATACATGACCAAGCAGAAAATATATCCTAAATATAATCTGTAATCTAATATCTAATAACTGAATAATTGATATCTGTAGGTTATGGTCAAGAAAAATTAAAACTGAATTACCGACTGATTACTGGACTAAGACTGTGGGAGCTATCATTTAATTGACATGCCCCAATATAAGCAAATTGGGGTCCAACCTGTGCCCAATTGGAAGGGTGTCAGTATCGTTCCACGGGTACAAACACTGGCTGTGTGGATCTACTAATATTTTGTCCCAAAGGACTAAGGGTGTCAATTCTAAACTGATGGTGACTAAGGGTGTCAAGCCTAAACTTACAGGTGACCCCTGTGAGGTAGTCAAGCCTAAAATGATGGGTGACTCCTCATATCCTATGCTGGCTACTTAGTTCTGGAGTACAGAGACTGCTACTAACGACTCTGCCTATCTGATGGGGAAGATGCCATCCCTGCACTCGCTCGGTGCTAAATCCTACTCCCAACTGAACTGACTAGGAATACTAGTTTGTTCTAAATTTAACTAATTGTGATAACTAAATGAACTGATAATGCTCATAACATATTTCTAAAACTATTCTGAAGATACTGAGACTAAGTAAACAGCTATGTTTTCAGGTATTCATAACCCCCAGGACTCGATAGTAATAATAGCAAGATAGTTATAAAGTTTGGGGATATAATATGAAAGCATTGTCCAAAAATCATTCTTGTAAGCATTTTATCAAATACTTGTAATGCATGATTTAAGCTAAGCATGGGAATAGTTAAAAGCTTGTAGTAATAGCATAATTTCAACACCAACATCACTAATTATGAATTAAATCAGTGAACAATAACCTTTAAACATCTGGGGTTTAATAACAACAACAATTTCATGTAAACATAGTAAAGAATCAAAGTTCATGGGAATTCATGGTTAAAATCACAATTAAAATTACAATAACTTGTAAAGATCACAACTTTGAATTCAAAATTTGATACTTGAAATCCATGGGTGGAAGGGACCCATGGATGGACATTTAACATACCTGGGTTGATGAATTCGTAAGTGTTCTTAGGTTTTTTCTTGATAATTGAGCCTAAATCTTGAAGGATAAGGTTTGTCCTTGAGAGAAGATTAGGTTATTGGGAGAGGAATTATGAGTAACAAGGCACATAATGCCTTTTAGGGTTTTAATTTCGTATTTTGGATGAGTTTAGGGCCTTGGAAAAAGACCAACTGGTCTCTAGAAATTAAATCATGAAACTGGAAATCCCGATTTTGACACTCAGCGTAATGCGGTAAAATCATGTCCCACTGTAAAAGGGATCATCCCAAATTTACGCAGCAGCGTGACACGGTGAAATCGCGTTGAGCCACTAGAAAAGGACAATTCCAAACTGGAACCTTGGCGCGTTGTGGTGCCATCGCGGTGCCCCACTAAACATGAATTTGAACCTTGGAGTAATGCAAAATTATCATGATGCTCCACTAGAAAAGGACGAACGTGGTTTTAGTCAGCACTGCAACGCGGCCTTATCGCGTTGGGCTACTATTTTCCACTAAAAATACCATAACTTCTCATCTGAGTATCGAATTTATGCAAAATTGGTTTCGTTGAAAAGCTAATTCAATTAACTATAACTTGGTGGATCTTGATCTGAAAAATTCCAAGTAGAGCAAAACATAAGCTCATTTGAAGTTGACTATTGCAACACCCTTCTCAAAAACTCAATCGGTAAGGAATAATTTGATTCATCTAATAGCTGGGAGTTATTTGAGGCCTTAATATACATAAAACTCGCTCATAAAGTAATAGAGAACTATAATGTGCTTTTCATGAGCTTGAAACATGGCTCTAACGTTGGTTTGAATTTTTGAGATATTACAATAAGACTTAATCAATGAGGAGATTTTTGAATTATCCAAGTAATATTTTTTACCGACTTAGTATTGTATTCTATCTTTTTTATCTCGGACAGGAAATTAGGAAATTTCTTTAAAATTAAAAAAAGATTTTAAAACATATAAGTCATACTTTACAACAGATGACAATTTGTGTTTGAAAATTTCCAATGGCTCAGTCATCTGTCGCAACTGATGGCAACGGTTATTTGATAATTTAAAATAGATAGTTAATCTGTTACAATAGATGAATTAATATATTTGATAAATTCTAATAGATTAGTCATCTATTGCAACAGGTAGAATATTTTTTTTATACAATTTCAATTGAGTTCATATGTTCAACTACAACTTATATTGATTAAGCTAGAACTAGGGGTGAGTTCATAAGGTCAACTATAATTTTAATTGAGTCTTCGGCAATTACATGATGTTGGTATTGCGTTCCTCCCAACCTGAATCAT
>NW_025895741.1:0-1107 GCF_002878395.1 Capsicum annuum
TGTTGCAACAAATACTCATCTATTGGATTCACGTTACATGTTTTATCTATTATTAAAAAACAGCAGTAGCAGATACATCCAGATGAGAAATTCAACTAAAAAATAACAAACATTAAAAAAAATTACAAAAAACATTAAAAAAATAACAAACACCAACAAATCAAGTTCCTCATTTTTGTCATAACTTAAAAGCCTTAATTTTTTACTCGTGAAAATCGAAAAGGAACGATGAAGAACTCGAAGTTGTTGTCACCGTAGAATATTATCACGTCGACTGACGGTTGAAAGTAGAACTCAAAACTATTTTTTGCCAGAGGTTGAAGTTGCACAAGATTGAAGGGAGAAATTTGAAAAGTTGTTGGTTGGGAGAAATTTAAGAGAGAAACTATCGAGAGAAAGAGAGAAGAGAGAGAGATTGATTTGTAGAGGGAGGGAAGTTTTGTGGGTGTGGGTTAAGTTATATTTTTGAAAAGATTAAAAAGTTTAGAAAATATTAATCAAGTTCACAATTAACCTAATCAAGTTTTTTAATTATGTTTGACCCTTCAAATTGGTCAATGTCACCAATCCTTCATTCAAGACTTAAAAGACACCTTTCCTTCAATTTTCTCATGTAACTTCTAATTATATAGCTCTCTTTTTTAGTGGGTTATGTAAAAAAAAAAATGCATAACTCCCTTAAAAAGCGAGTTATGTACTTATCTAAAATTTTAACTCTGTTTCTGAACTTCCTTTAAAAATAATACATATAACTCTCTTAAAAAGAGAGTTAAGCATATTATGGTAATATTTTAAATAAATGACATATTTTGGTATTTTTTTTTTAGTTTCATGACATATTTTGGTTCCGGATTCGAGTTGGGTACACTTTTAATAATTGTTTGGCCACTTTTTTTTTAGTGAAAAAGTGAAAACTGTAAGTGTTTGGTCATGAAATACAATTTTGAAATTGTATTTGCAAAAGTAAAAATAAATTTTACTTGTTTTCATTTTTTTCACTCATACTTCTCTCACAAAATTTTAAAAATAAATTTAATTTATATTCATGAAAAAACGCAACTCTAATTCCACCTTCAACTCTAACTCCAACTCCAAAAAATTATAATT
>NW_025895742.1:0-1768 GCF_002878395.1 Capsicum annuum
TCTTTCATACATCCTGCATATTTCTTATAAATATTTATGATGATGATGTTTATACAACTGCATACACCCCCATATACTCGGTTCTTTTCCATGGTACTAACCCACTCTTCTGATGTGGGCTGCATTTTCTCAGAATGCAGGTTCAGGTGCTCAGTTCCAAGTTCGATAGTGATCCTTCGAGCACGCTATTCTATATCTTTTGTTGTGGTGAGTCCTCATGTTCCGAGGACGTGATGTCTGATGTTAGTAGCATGGAATTGTTTATATTTGATAACTGAGTATGAGTCAGTTGGGGCATATCTCAATGGCTCGCTGGTTTTGTTAATTTTCTTAGAGGCTTGTCAGACTAGTATAGATGTTGGGAGTTGACTAATAAGTCGTATATTGTTATCTTTCTAAAATTCTTTTATTCTTGGATGATGATTACTCTGTTGATATTTAAGGGTTATTTATGAAAACCTCGTTGATTTGTGTTGAACTGAATGAAAATGGCTCAAAGGGTTAGCTTGGGGCTACTCGTAGCCTCAAGCACCATATGATGCTACGGGACCCATTTTTCGGGGCATTACAAACTTGGTATCAGAGCCTAAAGTTTTATGGTGTCCTAGGGAGTCTGACAAGTCATGTTAAGTAGAGTATTAATCATCGGTGTGTAGCGCACCACATCTATGAGCAAGAGGCTACAAGTTGTTTTAGGAAAAAGTATGATTCTTTCTCTCAGAAGTTTATTGTGCTTAAAGTATCTCTCTCTGCTCTTGATTCGTGCTCTCTTTTTTCATAAATATGCCTCCACGTCGAGCGAGAAGAAATAATGATGGTCAACAATCTCACCTACTGACCCATTGAATAAAAACATATCCCATGCTAAATTTTGGACAGTCTTTCAGGCACTGGCCCAAGCTGTTACTGCAAATGTTTAGGCCAACCCAACCCCGGCTCCATAGCAGTAGGGAGGTGATTCAGCTGCTGCTAAGATTCGTGACTTCATACGGATGAATCCACTGGAATTTATGGGTCCAAGTCTGATGAGGATCCACGGTTGTTTTTAGAGGAGGTACAGAAGATTACTCAGGTGATGCATGTATCTGAGGAACATAGTGTGGAGTTGGTTACGTATAGGTTAAAAGACCTTGCTTATGACTGGGTTGTTTCTTAGAGGATAGGTAGAGGTGAGGGAGCTGTCCCTATGACTTGGCAAGAGTTCCAAAAGGCATTCCTGGATAAGTTTTTCCCTTTGGAGATGAGAAAGGAAAAGGTGGAAGAGTTTATGAACCTGCGAAAGGGCTCTATGACTATTAGGGAGTACTGTCTAAAGTTCAATCAGTTGTCCAAGTATGCTCCTCACTTAGTGGCTGATAATCGGGCTAGTATGAGTAAGTTTGTGATTGGAGTGTCTAGTTATATGGTTAAGGAGTGTAGGTTTGCTATGCTGAATAGTAAGATGAATCTTTCTAGGCTGATGACTCATGCCCAATAGATTGAGATAGATAAGATTAAGGAGAGAGATAAAATGAGAGGGAATAAGAGAGCTAGGTCCGAGCAGCACAGACAGGGTCAGACTAGATCACAGGAAGGGAGTCGCCCTCAGTATCAGGATCGTTCGTCTATGCCAGCACCATCATCTACTAGTTCTCCTATGCCTAGAGATAGGTAGGATCAAGATAGCAGGTCATATACATCCAGGTCCCAGTACAGTGCTGGCAGTAAGCCAAATCGTCCCCTGTGTCCTAAGTGTGGTAGGGCTTATTCGGGTGAGTGTTGGGGTAAG
>NW_025895743.1:0-1583 GCF_002878395.1 Capsicum annuum
TCTTATCTAAATTTATTAAAGAAATCGTTAAAAAATACTTTTTATAACCGTACGAAGCGCGAATAATTTTACTAGTTAAAGAATTAAGAGGAGATATTAATATAGAATACCATTTGTAAATTTCTTTTGATATTTATAGGGATATCATTTTAAGAAATTTATTTTTAAAAAAATTATTTTTCAAAATTTTTGATCAATCAAACGTGAAAAAATTAAAAAAGATTCAAAAATATTTTCTTCCATACCAGACACACCCTAAGTTAAATACACCTTGATGTAAATAATTTATATATTATTATATCATTAACATCTAATCTGTTGCATTCTTAAAATTACAGATTCATATTTAGAAAAAAAAATTATACATGAGTATTTTTTTTTCATAATTTGACAATGTAAAAAAGTTTCAAAAACAATCTTTTTATTTTCACAATGTGGGAATAAAATATGCTTATATATCATTATTTCTAAACTCCACATATGGAGTAAACTCGAATATATTGGTGTTATTGATAGTATAAAAACTATTTACACAGAGAATTTATACACTTATGTGATACTTTTGTTAGTTCTAAATAATCCGTTTAGGAGTTTCATCAATTGAATAAGAAATGTTTAACATATGGTAAACTATTTGATTTGAAATCTCAATCAATTAAATCATATTTACGTAACATAGGATCCATTAAAGGGGAAATGTTCCGTACTTGAAATTTCTTTTATTCCAAAAATTTATACTCTATCTAATTTTATTTAACCGTCTGGTATTTAAAACACAGTAACTCTACTAATTTGAATTTGGATCATATAAAGTCGAGAAAAGGCATATTTTTTCTTCTGAACTTGTCGTCCAAACTCACTTTTGCACTTAAACTTAACTTTCGTTTATTTACCCCCTTAACAATTTTAAAGTGAATTTAATTCACCCCTTATGGCTGACGTGACAAAAAAAAGCGAGTGAAATTTATTTATTTTTTATAAAAAGGACCACTTTATTCTTATTCTTATTATATATATATATATATATATATATATATAAAATTGAAAAAAAAATCAAGAAACAACCCAACTTCATCTTCTTCTTTATATCCGCCCCAGTTCCCATCACCCTCTCCCTACCCCATCCCAATCCACCATCATCATCATCTTACACCTTTTCTTTAAGAGATTCTTCAACCTTCAAATTCTTCTTCAATATATAATTTAGAAAAAACTCTACCAACAAACACAAAGATGAAAACAAAGTAAAATTTTAGTAAGGTTTATCTAATTCTTGCAAAAAAAATCTTCATTTTAGTTTATCTTTTTTTTTTTTTTTTTTTGATTTGCATAATAATAATAACCTGAATTTGCAAGTATTTTGAAGTGAAGGTTGAAATAATGTGGAAAAACTTTAAATTAGTGTGTTCATGGTTGTTCTCTAATGATGTTAATGGGGAAAATGAAAAAATAGAAGGGAGAGACATTTTTCTTGGCAGGGATGGGAGTTGGAAGGGGAGAAAGAGAGGGGGCGGAGTGGGTGGGGACATGGTCTGACAAGAAGAAAAAATGGGTGCGGGGGGAGGAAGGAAGGGTGGGGGGGG
>NW_025895744.1:0-1909 GCF_002878395.1 Capsicum annuum
ATGTTAACTATGAAAGCTCCAGACTCTATCAAAATATGAAAGAATCTTTTTAATTTCTTGACTTGGTTCCAAAATGGAGGTACAGTCGAGTTCAATAGACTTATGTTAACCTTGTCTTTGTGACGTCGTCTAGTAAGTTGTGCCTCTTTAGCCTGTATTGATTAGAAAAGGGCAAATTTCCGCACAATTAGAACTTCTAGACACGCAGGTTCAACATAAGGTTATTAAATCTCTGACAAGCCCCATGTTTGGGTAAAAGAATCGTCCATACAGTCATAAAATTATTTAAGATTCTTTTCTATTTCGGTTGGTGCTTTGGTTCGGTCTTCCGACTTTGGCTTAATCCGATATTATTATATGGTCTGGTAGGCTGAGTGGCATACCCCAACCTAAGAGATCCTGAAAATGGTATTGGTGGCGTTAAAAATAGCCTCGCGTTTAGTATCATCAAGGAAATTATCCCACCAGCCTCGAAGTTGGCCAGTAAATCCCGCAACAATCATTTTACAAATTGTTTGGTCAATACGAGTGGCCCTATTTTCTGGTGAAGTAGTGGTTGTGGCAATAGTAGCATACATGGACATTCGATGAATAAGAATAGAGATTTGTTGGTCAGATAATCCGTCAATATTCCATTCATAAATGGCTTCTCCACTATAAGAAGTATTTGTCTGATTCCATTCCCTTTCCTCTATCAGAACATCTTGAGGAGTTGGGCGTAGATAATATGCAGTAGACATACGGGGAATATCAGCGACCCTTACTGCTGAAAATATTCTCGAATTACTAAAAGAAGTTACTGATAACAAACTGCGTGAAAAAATTCTTAATTTTGCTACTCAAAAAACTTCTGCTAATACTAGTACTTAGTTTATCAAGCTTAAGCTGTCTAGCTAATTTCAACTCGTTACAGAGGGCTAAGCCTTCTTGAGTACAAGCTACAATAAGCTGACCATAAGTCTTTTCCAAATACTGGACTTCTCCATAAGATCCTCGAAGGGTTTTTCTAACTCTTTCAGCAAATAAGGGGGGAAGGCCATCAATGAATTTAGCTTTCCAATGGTCGTACTTACTTTCACAATGAATTCATTGATGACGAAATCTATTGGTTTGATATTGATTTAAGTGATTAATGCTTACAGATCTAATGAAGTTATTTCTACACTTCTTTTCTGCAAAGTTCTTACTCACCTTTATAAAGGCAGTTCCTCTGAATATGGATTTACACATGCTCATATTACGGAAAGTTATTGACGATCTTATTACAACAGATACACTTTATGAAGATCTCATCGAATATATGTCATGGTATGCTGATCCAATTCCTGACCCAATTTCTTAATTAATGCAATATGGATCCTCCTTGGCAAATCGCCAAAGGTAGAGGACGAGGTGGAAGAAATCAAAATTCTTCATATCGAGGTGGAAGAACAAATCCTTCATATTTTGATCGATGAAATTCTGCATATAGCTCTACCAGTTCTGCAGTAATTTATCCCTGACCTCTGATAAGTATTCTTCGATCATTTGCATTTTATTGCCGCCATGTGCAGAAATTCTGCGGGAAACGTAGTTAAGACTTTTTTCTTCGACCAAAATTGATTTTTTGGGAGTTTTTTCATATTCAGCAATTTTCTTGACTATTTCCTCCCGTTGGTCATGACCATAAGTGAGTTTAGTCTCTTGATCTTTCCGAAGTAATTTGTCCCAAAAATTACAATAAATGTTCGGTTATTATTATTATTATTATTATTATTATTAATAATAATAATAATAATAATAATAATAAAATCTGCATTTGGTCATGCTCTTGATATCAATTATAAATTGCCAAATACTCATATCTGCCGAGACAGAGTCTGCATTCCACATTTCTTCTTTTTAGTAAAAAATCAGCTTTATCCTCCTA
>NW_025895745.1:0-3234 GCF_002878395.1 Capsicum annuum
ATCTGTTGCAACAAACGCCTGAGCTGTTGGAAATTTTCAAACAGATATTCATATCTGTTGCAATAGATGACATATCTGATTTAGTTATCAACTAGACAGTTGTATCTAGAAATTTTCAAATAGATTTTGATATCTGTTGCACAGATGACATATATGATTTAATTATCAAATGGACATTTGCATATATTATTACAGATGATTAAGCTATTGGAAATTTTTCAATAGATATTAATATCTATTGTAACAGATGACAGATCTGATTTAATTATCAACTTGATATTTGCATCTGTTGTTACAGATGACTCAGTTGTTATAGTTTTTCAAATAATATTTATATCTGTTGCAATAGATTAAATATCTGTTACAATAGATGATATTTAGATCAAACGTTAGGTAACTCCTTGCTAATTAATTTATCAAATATCTTGAAGGTTGGTTGAGCAAGCTACGTTAAGCAACACTCAATAAAGTGGGCTATTCAACTGTTGGGATCGCTGCTTGACTGTGCATCAACACATTTTGACCTAAAACAAATATAGCGACCCTCCATATATCATTTAAGGCTTCTGAAAAAATATTCTGAAGGCCTTCTACAATGCCAAAACTTTGAAGAAAGTGTTCCTAATCGATCTGACAAAAGATCAAGAACTCTATACCAACTACAAAGATGACAACGACAAACTTGAAGACCAAATCGACAAGTTGGAGGTAAGCTTGAAAATTATCGAGATTAACATACTACATCAAGCCTCTGATCTGATCCAAGATATGTTGAAAGCATGCAAAGGCAAGAAAACATAATCAATTAATCTATATTTCTAAGGAAGTAATGATAATCAATTTGTCTTTCAATCTTATTTGTGGTTTCGATTAGATTAACAACAGTGAACCTAATCAAAACCACAAATAAGAAGGCATGAGATGCTATTTAAAATTCATAAATTGCAGCCTTGTCTTACATTCCTTATTTTAACTGTAGTTGTTATTGGCACAGGTTTTCTAGACTTACTATACATCATTTCAACTCTCGATGCCTGTAAGGCTGCTTTCTTGGACTTTTGCTATTTTCTATCTAGGTGATAATTCCGACCATGCTACCTAGACGAAGCTCCCTAGAAAAGTGCCCAACTACACTATTTTTTTTCAAAGAAACAACAGACGAATTTACATTATCGGAGACACTTTCATATTTGCACTTGACTCAGATTTCTTATGTTTTAAGTCAAGTCCACCAGCCAGATTCGCTAGAAGTTCCTTGCTACCCTATGTATCTTCTTCAATTAGCCCTCAGATGATATAGTTTTTCATCAACTCCCCTTCTCCTTCTAGTGTATAATCATTTTCTCGAACAACCCTT
This sequence comes from Capsicum annuum, assembly GCF_002878395.1. Lineage (NCBI taxonomy): Eukaryota > Viridiplantae > Streptophyta > Magnoliopsida > Solanales > Solanaceae > Capsicum > Capsicum annuum. The sequence continues at coordinate 1,358 of NW_025895745.1, forward strand.
CTATATAAATTTGGGCCAGGAGAATTTCTATTATTTCTTCGTTCTTATTTGATGCAGTGCGAGACTTCAAAGGCCTTCTCAGAGTCCAATGCACACTTAAATTTAAGTCCAATCGCTATTGGATCTCTGTAATGACACCAAATGTTGATCCCTTCTTAAACTTGACACGCATAAACATGAGCAACAACCATCCGTAATTCATAACAGGGTATTTGCACCATCTGAATGTGGCCCTCGGACTTCTCAATTTGAACCTATCATACTTAACTGTACAATGCAAGATGTTGTATGAATGATCAGTGACTAATCAGTTAAAAGCCGCATTCACAAAAACATTATACTTTGTGTATGTTGTCCCGATGATCTTATCAGTAATACTTTACTCCTACACATACAGTGGATCCATCCATCTACACGCACCTTATTATTCCTAGCCCATCTATGGCTTAAATTGAACAAATAAATGACTAAAAAGTTACAACAGATGCCATATCTTTTTAAATTGACAAATAATTATAGACATCTGTTACGACAGATGATTAATCTTTTGTAACATATGACATATCTATTGGAAAAATCAAATAGATATATCCATCTGTTGCAACAGATTATCACTATGTTGTAACTTATCTAACAAATGGAATATATTTGGCAACAGATTACTCATCCATTAGATTTATTTTAAAATGAATTTATTTTTTGAAATACAATAAAAGATAAAATATTATATTTAGATCCATTTTTTTAATTTACGTGTTTGAAAAGTCACCAGTTTTATTTAATTAAGGGATGAATAGTTGTGGTTTTTTGACTAACCTCTTCGAATTCAATCATTTATAAATAGGTTACTCCTTATTCATTTATTCTACTACACTTATAAATATGGCTGATCTAGATTCCTACAAGAAGATTCATATCGAGTCCTTGAGGGAACTTCAAAGGTAATTTAATGAACTCTAGAGGGGTTTGACTGACTTTAGAGCAAGGCTGAGGAGGGTCCTACTGCTGGCGGATGAAAATTGTCCGGTTTCCAATAATAGTAATACTACTACTACTACTACAACTAATAATAATATAATACTAGTAATAATAATTAGATTATGCTTTTTCTTTTATCGTATGTATTTTTCGTTTTTATATCAGATCTACCTAAGAGATTCAAAAATCTGTGTTTGTTCGACTTTGAATTTTTAATTTATATTTAATAGTTAATTATTATTCTGTTTATTCCTTATTCTCAACATGTCGATAGTTGGTGGTAGGGATTGAGCATTTGTGGCAATAGAGGTTAATCTGATGCGACAAATGGATTATATGTTGCAACATGTAGTTATTTATAAAAAAGGGTTATTGTTGTTATTGTGTTATTGAGAGGGTGAAAAATCATGACTTTTCGATTATTTAATATAAAAAATGGTTCGTAAATAAATAATAAGGAAATATATGATAAACACAATTTATAACAATAAAAGAATGGTTATTTAATTTTAATAACTGATCGTGACTTTTCACCATTTTTATTTTTAAATTTATTTTTTAAAATTATTTATTTATTATATAATAAAAAAAGTTACAGTACTGGATTATTTAACTTATATGATGATTGTTAAGAAAAAGGTAAACAGTCATAACTTTTTGTCTAAAACACATTCAATAATGTTGATGATACATCAAATTCCCCATCTATTATGACTAATTTATCAACTGTTAGAAGAAATAAAAAAAGCTATTAAAACAAATGATCAATTTGTTGCAACAGATGGTTTATCCTATGCAACAGATATACAATCTAATACCATAACTCAATAAAAATGGTTATTATTTTATTACAAAAATGGTTATTGAAAAGGTGTCTTCGATTTTTAAATTGAGAAAAA
>NW_025895746.1:0-1320 GCF_002878395.1 Capsicum annuum
TGAATTTTTGTAATCCATTTTGAATTCTACTTTCTCTCACTCTATATGAAATTCAAGTTGAAGCAAAGCCAAGTAAAGAATACTAAGTTTTGTTTATATATAAAACAAAAAAACATGGTATGCGATTTCTATTATACAAGCAAAGAATACAAAGTTTTGTTTTATATATAAAACAAAAAAACTTAGTTAGCAATTTCTATTAGTGACAGTAGATATATATAAAACAAAACTTAATATTTTTTGTTTTTCGTTTCTTCAAGTTGAATTCAGTATAGGGTGAGAGAAAGTTGAATCCAAAAAGGATTACAAAGATTTGATTAGTTAACTCTTCATAATATATGTGAAGAGTATATATATAGGCGTTACATTATAGGTGTTATGCTCCAAGCGTTACAGTCTAGGCGTTATGTATTAAGATTTTTGTGTCTTTCTTTTTAGGTTCTTTTTTTTTTCTAAAAAAAAATTAAGGCATGATAGTACACTACACTCCATAGACAGTGCACACAAATTCTTCTTTCATTTTTTCATTTTTTCATTCCTTCAGGGTCGGAAACGCATCAAGTGACTGAGCACTTCCCATAAAATCACCAAATTTGTAACATCAAATTCCTCCCCGCCCTCTTCTCAGCAAGATAATTCAATTTCCTTAGAGTAAAAAAATCCAGCCTCATCTTTATCATAAAACTCACCTTATTCTCATATCAATCCTAGCATAAGGTGTATGATTTGGTGAATCTGTTGCTGACTTCACCACGATCGATTAGCTGAAATGGTTTTGCAAAGTATGTTTTGCCTTTTTAGTGTAATTGAGTAATGGATTTCTATGCATTTTTTTTTATAAAGTTCTACTTTTGTTCTATCAGATTAGATCTGATTTTTTTGAGTCCTTGAAGTATATTTAAATGATATGAGGGACACCATGCATCTTCTTAAGTCAGATATGATATGAATTGTGCTCTTTTTTTGTCATGCATTAAGTCTTTAATAGGAGACGCATGATTTACGTGTTGTACAAAGATTGTATTTGAATTTAGAAATTCACTAAAAATATGCAAATATTAAACGTAGTATCCAATTATTGACAACTGAAGTCATTAATTTAAAATTCAAAATCTATAAAGTTAAAATAACGATTCCATTTTTGTGCGAGTTTTCCTTGCTCTTTTCGTTATAAATAACATTAAGATTTATTTTCCTTTACATGATAAAAATCAAGATATGTGTGTATTTGTTCGTGTGTGAGCAAGTAAGATATGTGCATTGAAAATTGATGTTAGATTCTTAATTAGCTTCAAAGTAATTAAAAAATTCACTTTATAT
>NW_025895747.1:0-1600 GCF_002878395.1 Capsicum annuum
TGATTGAATTTGTATATAACAATAGCTATCATTCTAGTATTCAGATATCTTCATTCCAAGCTCTCTAAGGTATGAGATGTAGATCTCTAATTGGTTGGTTCGAAGTTAGTGAGGCCTCAATCATAGGTCCTGACTTAGTATTCGATGCCTTAGAGAAAGTTTAGTTGATCAGAGAGAGACTCCGGGCTATTAGAGCTAATAGAAGTCCTATGCAGATGTTCATAGAAAGGATCTCGAGTTTGAGGTCAATGACTATGTCTATCTTAAGATGTATCCCACGAAGGGAGTGAAGATGTTTGGCAAGAAAGGAAAACTCAGTCCCCGGTATGTCGGTCCCTTCAGAATTCTTTGTCGCTTTGACAAGATAGCTTATGAGCTTGAGTTGCCTTCAGATCTAGCTTCAGAATTCTTTTTATTCAGAGCATCGACATTCAGAACAGCCTCTTCTATGAAGAGATTCCAGTGAAAATCTTAGATTATCAGAATCGTAGATTGAGGAATAATGAAGTCCCTCTAGTCAAGGTTCATTGGCGAAATCAGTCTCATGAGAGAGCTACTAGGGAAGCAGAAGAAGATATGCGTACCAAGTATCCTCACCTCTTCCCCGCCAATTCAGATCAAGCTCAAGGTAATATTTCTCCTTAAGCTTATTCAGTTTCACGTTCATGTTTCCAGTATAAACTTGGTACCTATTAACCGTTTCATACTCAGTCATGCATTCATGTGTCAATTGTCCGTGCATCAGATATGCACGAGTTTAGTACGTTTAGCATTCAGTCATGAGATCAAGTTTCAGTTCTTCATGTTCAGTTCAAGTTCTATTGTCTTGTAACCCTTCGCGGTAAATTCTCATTCGAGGAAGAATGTTCCCAAGGGGGAGATATTGTAATACCCCGCATGGTTCTAAGATAGGAAGTGAATAAGTATTCCTACGTATGAAATCTTCTATCCTATGATTCATACTTGAGTACATGGCTTACAATGAATATCCTAGTGATAGGATAGCTTATAATGCATTAAGCATGTTCATATGAGTCACTTAAGGTAATACAAGCTAAAAGTTTTGAAATCCATCAAGTTTTAGTGTTCGATTTTGCTAAGGTCATATTTGAACTAGTATAACTCAATGTTAATGTGGTGTTTTGGCTGATTTAGACCCATAAAATTGTCGAGAATCGAATTACCTTTCCAACGATACCAATTTTGCCTTAATCCAATACCCGAGCGAAAAGTTGTGCCCATTTTTGTGAGAGATAGTAAGGATAGGCGATTGGTTAGGCGCCGCCCAACCAAACATAGGCGATTGGTTAGGTGCCGCCCAAACTAGCTTAGGCAATCACTTGGGCACCGCCTAAGTCAGTTCCAGGTGCCAAAAACACTCCATTTTGAGTTATTTTAAGGGTAATTAAGTCTTTTAACACTCCTTACACGTCCCTAAACTTAACCCTACGAAATATATAACTTCTAAACATATTAAAACCCTATTATCATCTCAAAGCTCATCATCCAAGAGCACTAAAAGAGAAAAACAACTAGGGTTGCGTAACTAAGCATGAAGATCCGATTTCAAGGAAATTCCCCCGTCAATCATCAAGAATCT
>NW_025895748.1:0-1032 GCF_002878395.1 Capsicum annuum
AAAAAAACAAGAAAAAATAAAAAGGAAAAAAAAAATACAAAAGAAAAAGAAAAAATTGAAAAAAGATAGAAGGAAACTTGAGTCGGATGAGATTGAAGGCCAATCTCAAAAGGGAGAGGAAGCCGAGGGTCAAAATGAAGATATTGGATCCAAGACTTTTTGTCATTATGCTCTCGGGTTTGGCTAGCTTATGGACTGTTTTTTGTGCATCTCGTGTGGGATGTTTTTAGCTCATTTTTTATACATCCCTTGTTATTATTGTGCTTTTGGGCTCTTCATGTTTTGCAGACTGTTTTGAGTGGTTTCTTTTGAAGTGGCTAATTGAACGAGATGGAGCCATAAATTTGTGGGCAAATTCTTCTCAAGATGGAGAGGATGATACAAGAATAATCACGGATATGGACTTATAAGAGTGCGCGTTGGTCTCGATACTTGGTGTGTGCAATTTAAGTGTAAAAGAGGCCCAAAACACACCAAAATCAGCCCATAACTTACACTTGATGGGCAGCCCACTCTTTGAAGACCCTTTTGGTCATTTTAACTTATATCTTGTAATATTATATAAAGAACAATGTAGGGTTTTATTCACTTAGATTATTATGGATGTTGAAGTGAGAAACACTTGAAAAATAAAGTCCTCTCTTCTCTTGATGAGGTAAAACCGAAATTAGGAGACAACAATAGAGTGGATTCTCTTTGTTGTTGATTGCTTGGAAACATTGATGCTAGAGAGGTGGATTCCGATCTTGTGTCTTTGTACGAGATAGGTTTATTGTTGTATGTAGTGTTAAGGGTCCAAGAGTTACCATTCTTGGGTTCTTAACATTATACCTTCATGTGGTCTATCTATTTATCCTTTTCGTTTTGTAATCTTGTATTCGTTTTGTATCTTATATTGTGAAGCCCTTTTTTTGTTGTTGTTGTTGCTGTTCTCATTGTGGTTTAATCTTGTGTTGTTAACTTATTTTGTTGTTGGCTGCAAAGATGTCAAACACCTTGTAATATTGTTCTTCTTGTATTGCATTCTTGAAT
>NW_025895749.1:0-1077 GCF_002878395.1 Capsicum annuum
TGGGTTTAGGTTGTGTCCTTATGCAGCATGGTAAGGTCATAGCCTACGCCTCCGGACAGTTAAAGCCACATGAGAAGAATTATCCTACTCATGATCTTGAGTTAGCAGCGGTAGTTTTTGCCTTGAAGATTTAGAGTCATTATCTCTGTGGAGTTCATGTAGATGTCTTCATAGACCATAACAGCCTCCAATATGTCTTTTCCCATAAAGATCTCAATCTTTGCCAGAGAAGGTGGTTAGAGCTCTTCCAGGATTACGACATGAGTGTTCTTTATCATTCGAGCAAGGCCAATGTTGTGGCCGATGCTCTTAGTCGACTCTCCTTGGGTAGTATTTCTCACATTGTGGATAGTAAGAAAAAGATGGCTCAGGAGATCTATCAGCTTGCCAGACTAGGCGTTCGCTTAGTCGATTCTTCAGAGGGTGGTTTATGTGTTCATAGTAGTTCAGAGTCATCTCTAATTTTTGAGGTAAAAGAGAAATGAGACAGGGATCTTAGCCTTGTCAAGCTCAAAGAGTCAGTTCAAAATAAGAAAGTCAAGGTTTTCTCCCAAGGGGGAGATGGTGTTCTTCGTTGTCAGGGTTGTCTATATGTTCTAGGTGTAGATGAATTGAGGCAACGAATACTTGCAAAAGCGCATGGTGCATGATACTCTATTCATCTAGGGGCCACTAAGATATACCACGGCATGTGGGAGATCTATTGGTGGAGTGGGATGAAGAGAGATATTGCAGATTTTGTGGCTAAGTGCTCTACATGTCAACAGGTTAAGATAGAGCATTAAAAACCTAGTGGTTCCATGTAAGAGTTCACCATTCCTACTTGGAAGTGGGAAGAAGTTAACATGGACTTCGTGATGGGTTTGCCTAGAACTCATCATCAGCATGATTCAGTCTGGGTCATTATAGATAGATGACCAAGTTAGCTCATTTCCTTCCTGTTCGTACTTCTTATTCCACCGAGGATTATACCAAACTCTATATCAGGGAGTTAGTCAGGTTACACGGTGTTCCACTATCTATCATCTCAGATAGAGGTACCCAGTTCACTTTTCACTTTTGGAAAGCATTCCAAAA
>NW_025895750.1:0-1188 GCF_002878395.1 Capsicum annuum
CCACCCAAGTCACCAAACTAAACCACATTCAAATCAAAAATTCAAAAATTCAAAATTCAAGTATCTACACTTAATTAATTTCAAGTGACTAAGTCACCACCCAAGTCACCAAACTAAACCACATTCAAAATAAAAATTCAAAATTCAAGTACCTACACTCAATCAATTTCAAGTGACTAAGTCACCTCACATGTTACCAAACTAAGCCAAATTCAAAATAAAAATTCACATTTCAAGTATCTACACTTAATAATTCCAAGTGACTGAGTCACCTTACATGTTACCAAACTAAACTATTTCAAAACTATAATTTACCTTTCAACTACCTACAACTAATCAATTTTAAGTCACTAAGTCACCACCCAAGTCATCAAACTAAACCAAATTCAAAACAAAAAATTTTAAATTTAGGTACCTACACTTAATCAATTTCAAGTGACTAAGTCACCTCCCATGTTATCAAACTAAACCACATTCAAAACAAAAATGTAAAATTCAAGTACCTACACTTAATCAATTTCAAGTGACTAAGTCACCTCACAAGTTACCAAACTAAACCACTTTCAAAACAAAAATTTACATTTCAAGTACCTACACTTAATTATTTTCAAGTCACTAATTCACTTTACATGTTACCAAACTAAACCACATTCAAAATAAAAATCCACCTTTCAACTACCTATACTTAATCAATTTCAAGTGACCAAGTCACCTTTTATGTTACCAAACTAAACCACATTCAAAACAAAAATTCACATTTCAAATACCTATATTAAACAAAAATTTAAAATTTAAGTACCTACACTTAATCAATTTCAAGTGATTAAGTCACCTCACATGTTACCAAACTAAACTACATTCAAAACAAAAATTCACATTTCAAGTATCTACACTTAATCAATTTCAAGTGACTAAGTCACCTTACATGTTACCAAACTAACCCACATTCAAAATAAAAATTCACCTTTCAACTACCTACACTTAATCAATTTCAAGTGACTAAGTCACCTCACATGTACCAAACTAAACCACATTCAAAATAAAAATTAACATTTCAAGTACCTACACTTAATCAATTTCAAGTGACTAAGTCACCTCCCAAGTCACCAAACTAAACCACATTAAAATAAAAATTTAAAATTCAAGTACCTACACTTAATCAATTTCAAGTGACTAAGTCACCTCACA
>NW_025895751.1:0-2162 GCF_002878395.1 Capsicum annuum
CATTGTATTCTTTTATTTAAGGAAAGATATCTAATTTTTCTCTTTTTTTAGATTTAATTTAGGTGTTTTAATTATGTTTCTCTTTTTTCGTCTTTAATTATGAAAGATATATTTTTTTTCTTCTTTTTTTCTCTTTTCCCGTCTTTAATTTCGTCTTTAACTTTAATCTGCTTTTTTAGATTTAATTTTAATTATGTTTCAATTATGTTTTTAGTCTTTTTTTTTTAATATTATTACTTTTGCTTCCTATACTGACTACACCATTACTTTTCATGAATAACATATGAATCACCCAATAATTGAAATAAATAATTGTATCTACCATATATATCATCCATTAATATCATATGTATCAACCGTTAAAATCAGACAAAATGTATCTATCGTATGAATCACTATAATACCCATATAATGATATCATATTTATCATTCATATGAATCACCATTAAAATAATAAATATGTATGAATAACTAAATAAATTTATATATGTATCAAAAGATTTTTTCTAAAATATGAGAGAGATTTTAGGAGAGGGAAAAAAAATTGCATGCGTTAATGGAGGAGAAAAAATTAAGAAGGAAGATGATTTAAGCATTAATGGAAGAGAAAAAATCAGAAAGGAAGATGATTTAATTGTTGATAATTAGGGAGATATTTTAGGGAAGAAAATCTTTGAAAAAAATAGCTTGAATGAGTTAATGGTGGAGTAAAAATAGGATGTGGAGTTTTGTTGATATGTATCAAGAGTAAAGTTGAAAACTGAGATTTTATGTAAATTTAAAAAAAGTAAGAGATATTAAGTAATATAATCTCTTAAGTATGGGACTTGTGTAATTTATCCTAAAACTTTTGCAAAGAAAGTACATAAAGTAGAGCCGTCAATATGGGTCTGGCCCATTGGGTTGGCGCTATTTGACCTGTAATTTGATGGAGTTGGGTTTTAGTTTTGCAGCCTATTTAAGAACAAAGTTTTTTAACCCGGTTCGAATAAGTTTGTGACCCCTGGGGCTTGAGAAATGTTGGTTGGGCTAGCCTGTGGGCCAGTTCGTAAGTCAAATACATTCAACATTTGGATTGCTTATTAGTATTTTTATTTGGTTTGAAGGATATCATATCAAAAATTATTTAATTTCACTATTAGAAGTATTTTTTGGGGTGTTAGAGACTTGATTAACACGTATTAACACTATATAATATTGTCTGATAATATTTATGTTTATTAGCATTCTAAAATTAAATTATAAAATATTATTTTTTAAAAAGTGGGCTGGCCTGTAAGGTCCGCAGCTCACAGAGTAACGGTGTGGGCTTAATGTTTTTTACCCATTATTTTGGTAGGCCAGCCTGACCTGACCCGTCAAACTCAAAGTCCGTGTGGGCTAGCCCGGATGGACTGGGTCATCCCGTACTGACAACTCTAACATAAAGCCATAGAATATGGTGGATATTTCTGTAAACAAATAACCTTTTAAAAAAAATATATAACAAAGCATTTGTCGCTTTTAATACATCAAACCAAGCACCGAATAAAATTAATTCCAGCATAGCTTATCTCAACCAATACTACAAATACATCCTATTCAGTATTACTTTATACACTCTACCAGACGACTTCTCAAAGTATTGATCGCATACTTTAGTTTGTTGTATATTACTCCCTCCGTCCTAAATTATCAGTATCAAATTTCCTAATTTAATTTCTTATGTCACTTGTCTTTTTTCATTATTTTGCATATTTTACCCTTTGCATTAATTACTTTTTTCTTCAAATTAAAATGTAAACATTACTTAATAGGGGTACAATAAACTAGGCATGTTATTAATTATTTTTCTTAATCAATGTGCCATCTCAATTTGGGACGGAGTATCTTATAATAGATTCCGACACTCAGTATCCAGCTCGGGATCGGATTAGACGATCACCTACTACTGCTCTATTAGGGGTGGCAAACAGGCGGATTGAATTGGATTTGGACGGGTTAAATATGGATCGAGTGAAAATAGTTTGGATTGCAATCCGCCCATATAAATATGGATAAATATGAATTTGGTCAAATGTGGATTGAGTAAAAATGATTCCAACCCACTTTAACTCCTAAAGTCAAAAACTTAAAACTTCTATATCATATCAACTTGACTTTTTTTCCCTTTGTTTTTTTTA
>NW_025895752.1:0-1984 GCF_002878395.1 Capsicum annuum
CCTAATTAATTATTACAAGTCATTTATATATTAGAATTAATAATATTTCTTATTATATTATCCCTAATTAATTATTATAAGTTATTTTTCTATTATATAGAAGAGGTGGTTTTGACTATCTCTTCGTGGATTTACTTTTTTACCCCCATTATTTACTATATTACACCCTAATTGCTCTGTGATTTATTATATTATTCCTAATTAATTATTACAAGTCATTTATATATTAGAATTAATAATATTTTATTATTATATTACCCTAATTAATTATTATAAGTCATTTATAGAAAATTAATAATATTTAATTAAAAAATAGATATTTATAACGTTTGTTTCAGCTACTTTAACCGTGATTTTATTATATCATCCCTAATTAATTATTATAAGTCATTTATGTATTAAAAAATTAATAATATTTTATTCAAAATTAAATTACTATATTACCCCCTATCATTTACTATATTACCCCTAATTGCTCTATGATTTACTATATTATCCCTAATTAATTATTATAAGTCATTTATATATTAGATTAATAATATTTTTTAATTATATTATCCCTAATTAATTATTATCAATCATTTATATATCAGAATTAATAATATTTAATTAAAAAAATAGATATTTATGACGTTTGTTTCAACTGCTTTAACCGTGATTTTACTATATCATCCCAAACGATTATTATAAGTCATTTATGTATTAAAAAATTAATAATATTTAATTAAAAAAATAGATGACATGTCTTCCTGCATTGGTTTCGACCAGTGCTTCGTCATTTACTATATTATTCCTAATTGCTCCGTGATTTACTATATTACCCCTAATTAATTATTATAAGTCATTTATATATTAGAATTAATAATTTTTTATTATATTACCCCTAATCAATTATTATAAGTCATTTATATATTAGAATTAATATATTTAATTAAAAACTAGAAATTTATGACGTTTGTTTCAGCTGTTTTAATCGTGATTTTACTATATCATCCCTAATTAATTATAATAAGTCATTTATGTATTAAAAATTAATAATATTTAATTAAAAATAGATGACATGTTTGCCTATATTACCCCTAATTGCTCCATAATTTACTATATTACCCCAAATTAATTATTATAAATTATTTATATATTAGAATTAATAATATTTTTTTACTATATTACCCCTAATTAATTATTATAAGTTATTTGGTTTCGGCCACTACTTCGTCATTTACTATATTACCCTTAATTGCTCCATGATTTATATGTTACCCCTAATTAATTATTATAAGTCATTGATATATTAGAATTAATAATATTTTTTTATTATATTACTCCTAATTAATTATTATAAGTCATTGATATATTAGAATTAATAATATTTTTTTATTATATTACCCCTAATTAATTATTATAAGTCTTTTATACATTAGAATTAATAATATTTAATTTAAAAATAGATATTTATGACGTTTGTTTCAACTACTTTAACCGTGATTTTACTATATCATCCCTAATTAATTATTATAAGTCATTTATATATTAAAAAATTAATAACATTTAATTAAAAAATAGATGACATGTCTGCCTATATTACTCCTAATTGCTCTGTGATTTACTATATTACCCCTAATTAATTATTATAAGTCGTTTATCTATTAAAATTAATAATATTTTTTACTATATTGCCCCTAATTAATTATTATAAGTCATTTATATATTAGAATTAATAATATTTAATTTAATAAATAGATATTTATGACGTTTGTTTCTGCTTCTTTAACCGTGATTTTACTATATCATCCCTAATTAATTATTATAAGTCATTTATATATTAAAAAATTAATAATATTTAATTAAAAAAATAGTTGACATGTCTGCCTATATTACCCCTAATTGCTCCGTGATTTACTATATTACCCCTAATTAATTATTATAAGTCATTTATGCATTAGAATTAATAATATTTTTTTACTATATTACCCCTAATTAATTA
>NW_025895753.1:0-1098 GCF_002878395.1 Capsicum annuum
GCAACAGATAATCGACCTGTATGAGTAAATCATTGGAAAGAATAAAAACAGTCCTAATCTGTTGTAAAATGAAGAGCAAACCGTTGGAAAGAATAAAAATAGATCACTAATCAGTTATCCGTTGGATCAATATTGTTTAGATTTCTTCCAAAGAGAAGAGTCATCTGTCGCAACAGATGAATAATCTGTTAGATTGTTCACTTGTTGCATCAGATTTCCATAGTTGCATCAGATTTTTAATCTATTTCATCGGATTTTAAAATGAAGAGTAAACCGTTGGAAAGAATAAAAATAGGTCACTAATCAGTTATCTGTTGGATCAATATTGTTTAGATTTCTTTCAAACAGAAGAGTCGCCTGTCGCAACAGATGAATGATATGTTAGATTGTTCACCTGTTGCATCAGATTTTCATAGTTGCATCAGATTTTTAATCTGTGGCATTAGATTTTCATCTGTTGCATCATATGTTTCATCTATTACATCAGATGTTTCAACTGTTGCAATACCATTTCTACCAAGACAAACAACAAATTAACTCAGCAACACTAACATATCACACATACACATACACACTAAGAACATCTACTGTGACCAAAAATCACCAACAAATTTGAATCAATAGTACAAAAATGAGAAAAAGAAATGCAAAAATGCCAGAAAGTAGAATTTTATTCAGTCCACATTTCAATACCAGAAGAGTAGTTGGCTCAAGTTCCTCTATTTCTTCATAATTTTTTACCTATGAAAAAGGAAATGAGAGGACGAAGAACTCAAAGTTGTTGTCGCCGAAGAAGTATTCACGTCGATTGACGGTTGAAAGTCGAAAAGGAACTCGCCCGATTATTTATCGCCAGAGGTTAAAGGGAGAAATTTTGCAGAACTGTTGGTTGGGAGAAGCTGGAGAGAGAGAGTGGTTGATTAGGATTGAAGAGGGGTGTGGGTTGGGTTGATTTGTATTTTTGAAAAGATTAGAAAGTTTTGAAAATATTAATCAAGTCCACAATTAACTTAATCAAGTTTCCTAATGATATTTGACCCTATCTGTTGGTCAATGTCACCAATCCTTCATTCAAGACTTAAAAGACACCTTTCCTTC
>NW_025895754.1:0-1879 GCF_002878395.1 Capsicum annuum
ATTTGTTACTTAAATAATTATTTTACAAATAAATAAAAATAAAAAAAATAGATTTTAACCAAGGGTTATCTTGAAATTAATTCAAATGGTTCAATGTTGGATTTAAATATAATTTAGTTTGAAAAAAATAATTTGAAAAATATTCGTTTGATTTTATAGAATCAAGACCTCGGGATTAAATTGGTTGTTAATTTATTTCAAAATTATACTTTAATTTAGTTAATTTGTTAAATTAGATCTTAATTAAAACCAATTTGGCCATAAGTGCAATACAATTGGTCAATTGAATTTTGATTAGGTTAAAATTTAAATAATTGTCTAAACCTTTAGTCATTGACTATTTAATAAATAGCCAAGCCTAGAATTCCTTTCTAACCCAACAAATACTTTTCTTTCTTTCTAATTTGGGCCAGCCACCCCATCAGCAGCCCAACAGCAACAATTGAAATAACATCCCAACGAAACAAAAACAACAAAACCTTCAACAGCCTACCCAACCCACTCCAAGAACCGGCCCAACCTTATAACTCCCATTCTCTTTCCCTTTAACCCATTTTAACGTTAACAACAATAACCGACACCCATAAAAAACTCTCAACAGAAAAAACAACGAACAATAATAGCTTTCAAGGGCAAATTAATTAAGGGTGACAAAAAAGTTTCAAAACTAAAAAAGAGTGACACAAGTCTTAAATATTGAGTAAAGGTGACAATTTTAAGATTAGTGTTAATGAAACTAATTTTAAAACCCTCAAGTTTTATTATTTACACAAATATCCCTACCCCATATTTACACAAAAATCCCTACACCATCACCACCACTCCTCCTCCACACCTTTTTTACTGCCGCCCGTCGTCGTCGCCTCCTCTTTCTCCACTACCACTATCACTACCATTGCCACCTCTTCCAGATTCATCATTATTTTCTCCCCCTACATAACTAATGCCTATTTTTCTTCTTTCTCCTCTACCACCATCGCTATCAACACCACAACAAATGTTATCTTCTCATTCGGCGTCACCACCAGCACCACCACCTCCATTTTTACCATGAATATCACTTTTTCGTAGGCTCCTCCTCCAATCAAATCTTGTTTTAGAAATTAAGTATTTATTGAAGTTGTTGCAACAACTTTGATAGATGCTGCAGTAACTTTGATAGTTGCTGCAGCAACTTCAATAATTGCTACAACAACTTCGATAATTGTTGTAACACAACAACTAATAGAAGTTGTTGCAGTTATTACCGTAGTTGCTAAAGCAACTCTCGTAGTTACTGAATTTGCTAAATTATTTCTTCATTCATTTTTAAAAGAAATAAAAAATTTCTTTTTAAACTTTTCAATTTTTTTTTTAAAAATAGTTCATGAAAATTAAAAAAGGAAGAACGAAATGAAAAGAGAAAGAAAAAAAAGAAGAGAAGATGAAAGAAAAGGAAAATCCATAGATAAAAAAATAGAGAGAGAAAAAAAATAAGAAGAAGAAGATGGGGAGAAAGAAAAAGAAGAATAAAGATTGAAAGATAATAAAAAGGGGGGAAACTCTAAAATTTAAAATTTGGAGTTGGAGGACTTTTTAAAAAATTTAAAATCTTTTAAAAATTATACTTTACACCCTAATTAATTTAACACAGTTTAAATGAAATTTGGATTTGGTCGGATAAAATGTGAAGCTTGTTACCTGTCTTCAGTCTTAGTAGAAGCTTTGATAATCTCTTGTTTGTTTAAGTTATCGTCACTGGTCGTTTTCTTTTTCTCTGGTTACTAATAGCATTTAGGTTCTTTTGTATCGTTTTGGACAATATTTCAAAGTAGGAGGAGTAAATAATACTGGTATTAGCAGGTGGCAAAAGCAAAAAGCCAAAAGAAGGAACCCATTC
>NW_025895755.1:0-1078 GCF_002878395.1 Capsicum annuum
GGTAGAAATACCTTCTATTCAAACATAATTCTTTTATTCCTTCTTTTGATTTTTCCTTATTTCATTTTTTACACGCTTTGTTTTTATGCGTAAATCTTGTATCAAATGCAAAATAAAGAAAGACGCGGAAAATTGACCATGGCTCCCAGTGAAATTGAGCAGAAATTGTTGGGCGTTCACCAACTTGACAAGGATAGAGAGCCAGTTAAGATAAGTGTTACGAGTGAAGCATTTGAAAATGAAGAGCAGAATCGTACTAAAACAAACAGAGATGCAACAGAATTTGAAAGACAAAGAATCAAGCTCGCCAACCAATTAGTTGAATCAACTGTATCAAGTTGGGGCAGAGATAAGGAAAACCTCTAAAGAATTCAAGGCCACAAACCAACCACCAATTTTAAAACTCATAATTTTTTCTCTCTTTGCTTGAACAGGGGCAAAGCAATCTTGTGAAGTTTAGTGAAAAAAAAGTATAGCAAAGTTAAGTTTTCTTGAATTTTCTCTCTTTGCTATACTCCTATAATTCTAAGTCCGTACTAATATAATAATAATAAAACCCCTCATATTCAAGACTGGGGCATTTTTTTTTCTTTTTCTAACAAAAATAATAATAATAAATAAATAAAAAATCCTAATCTTATCTCGTCTTCATAGGGCGCCATCCCCTAGTTGAAATCTTATTCATCTTCATAGGGTGCCATCCCCTAGTGGACATCTTATCTCGTCTTCATAGGGCACTATCCCCTAGTCGATATCTTATTTCGTCTTCATAGGGCGCCATCCCCTAGTTGACATCTTATTCGTCTTCATAGGGTGCCATCCCCTAGTTGACATCTTACTTCGTCTTCATAGGGCACGATCCCCTAGTCGACATCTTATTTCATCTTCATAGGGCTCCATCCCCTAGTCGACATCTTATTTCATCTTCATAGGGCGCCATCCCCTAGTCGACATCTTATTTCATCTTCATAAGGCACCATCCCCTAGTTGACATCTTATTCGTCTTCATAGGGCGCCATCCCCTAGTTGACATCTTACTTCGTCTTCATAGGGCACTATCCCCTAGTCGACATCTTAT
>NW_025895756.1:0-3261 GCF_002878395.1 Capsicum annuum
TTCTACTTAAATTAATTTTAATGAAATCTGTTGCAACAAACGCCTGAACTGTTGGAAATTTTCAAACAGATATTCATATCTATTGCAATAGATGACATATCTGATTTAGTTATCAACTAGACAGTTGTATCTAGAAATTTTTAAATAGATTTTGATATCTCTTACAACAGATGACATATATGATTTAATTATCAAATGGACATTTGCATCTATTATTACAGATGATTAAGTTATTAGAAATCTTTAAATAGATATTAATATCTATTGTAACAGATGACAGATCTGATTTAATTATCAAATGGATATTTGCATCTGTTGTTACAGATGACTGAGTTGTTGGAATTTTTCAAAAAATATTTATATCTGTTGCGATAGATGAAATATCTGTTGCAATAGATGATATTTAGATCAAACGTTACGTAACTCCTTGCTAATTAATTTATCAAATTCCTTGAAGGTTGGTTGAGCAAGCTACATTGAGAAACACTCGATAAAGTGAGCTATTCAACTGTTGGGATCACTGCTTGACTGTGCATCAACACATTTTGACCTAAAACAAATATAGCGACCCTCCATATATCATTTAAGGCTTCTGAAGAAAATGTTCTGAAGTCCTTCTACAATGCCAAAACTTTGAAGAAAGTGTTCCTAATCGATCTGACAAAAGATCAGGAACTCTATACCAACTTCAAAGATGACAACGACAAACTTGAAGACCAAATCGACAAGTTGGAGGTAAGCTTGAAAATTATCGAGATTAACATACTAAAGCAAGCCTTTGATATGATCCAAGATATGTTGAAAGCATGCAAAGGCAAGAAAACATAATCAATTAATCTATTTTTCTAAGGAAATAATGATACCCAATCTGCCTTTAAATCTTATTTGTGGTTTCGATTAGGTCAACAACAGTGAACCTAATTGAAACCACAAATAAGAAGGCATGAGATGCTATTTAAAATTCATAAATTGCAGCCTTGTCTTAGATTCCTTATTTTAACTGCAGTTGTTATTGACACAAGTTTTCTAGACTTACTATACTTCATTTCAACTCTCGATGCTTGTAAGGCTGCTTTCTTGGTCTTTTGCTATTTTCTATCTAGGTGATAATTCCGACCACGCTACCTAGTCGAAGCTCCCTAGAAAAGTGCCCATCTGCACTATATTTTTTCAAAGAAACAACAGACGAATTTACATTATCGAATACACCTTCATAGTTGCACTTGATTCAGATTTCTCATGTTTTAAGTCAATTCCACCAGCCAGATTCACTAGAAGTTCCTTGCTACCCTATGTCTCCTCTTCAATTAACCCTCAGATGATATAGTCTTTCATCAACTCCCCTTATCCTTCTAGTGTATAATCATCTTCCTAAACAACCCTTCTATATAAATTTGGGCCAGGAGAATTTCTATTATTTTTTCGTTCTTATTTGATGCAGTGCGAGACTTTGAAGGCCTTCTCAGAGTCCAATGCACACTTAAAGTTAAGTCCAATCACTATTGGATCTCTATAATGACACCAAATGTTGATCCCTTCTTAAAACTTGACACACATAAACATAAGCAACAGCCATAAGTAATTCATAACAGGGTATTTGCACCATCTGAATGTGGCCCTCGGCCTTCTCTATTTGAACCTATCATACTTAACTGTACAATGCAAGATCTTGTTTGAATGATCAGTGCCTAATCAGTTAAAAGCCGCATTCACAAAAACATTATACTTTGTGTGTGTTGTCCCGATGATCTTATCAGTAATACATAACTCCTACACATACAGTGGATCCATCCATCTACACGCACCTTATTGTTCCTAGCCCATTTATGGCTTAAATTGAACAAATAAATGACTAACAAGTTACAACAGATGCCACATCTTTTTAAATTGTCAAATAATTATAGACATCTGTTACGACAGATGATTAATCTTTTGTAACATATGACATATCTATTGGAAAAATCAAACAGATATATCTATATGTTGCAACAGATTGTCACTATGTTGTAACTTATCTAACAAATGGAATATATTTGGCAACAGAT
This sequence comes from Capsicum annuum, assembly GCF_002878395.1. NCBI lineage: Eukaryota > Viridiplantae > Streptophyta > Magnoliopsida > Solanales > Solanaceae > Capsicum > Capsicum annuum. Next base: position 2,046 of record NW_025895756.1, read on the forward strand.
TACTCATCCGTTAGATTTATTTTAAAATAATTTTATTTTTTAAAATATAATAAAAGATAAAATATTGTATTTAGATCCATTTTTTAATTTACGTATTTGAAAAATCACTAGTTTTATTTAATTAAGGGATGAATAGTCGTGACTTTTTGACTAACCTCTTCGAATTCAATCATTTATAAATAGGTTACTCCTTATTCATTTATTCTACTACACTTATAAATATGGCTTATTTAGATTGCTACAAGAAGATTCGTATCGAGTCCTTGCGGGAAATTCAAAGGTAATTTAATGAACTCTAGAGGGGTTTGACTGACTTTAGAGCAAGGCTGAGGAGGGCCCTGCTGCTGTCGGATAAAAATTGTCCGGTTTCCAATAATAGTAATACTACTACTACTACTACAACTAATAATAATATAATACTAGTAATAATAATTAGATTATGTTTTTTCTTTTATCGTAAGTATTTTTCTTTTTTATATCAGATCTACCTAAGAGATTCAAAAATCTGTGTTTGGTCGACTTTAAATTTTTAATTCATATTTAATAGTTAATTATTATTCTTTTTATTCCTTATTCTCAACATGTCGATAGTTGGTGGTAGGGATTGAGCATTTGTGGCAATAGAGGTTAGTCTGATGCGACAAATGAATTATATGTTGCAACATGTAGTTATTTATAAAAAAGGGTTATTGTTGTTATTGTCTTATTGAGAGGGTGAAAAAGCATGACTTTTCAATTATTTAATATAAAAAATGGTTCGTAAATAAATAATAAGGAAATAAATGATAAACATAATTTATAACCATAAAAGAATGGTTATTTAATTTTAATAACTGATCATGACTTTTCACCATTTTTATTTTTAAATTTATTTTTTAAAATTATTTATTTATTATATAATAAAAAAAGTCATAGTACTGGATTATTTAACCTATACGATGATTGTTAAGAAAAAGGTGAACAGTCATAACTTTTTGTCTAAAACACATTCAATACTGTTGCTGATACATCAAATTCCCCATCTATTACGACTAATTTATCAGCTGTTAGAAGAAATAAAAAAAGCTATTAAAACAAATGATCAATTTGTGCAACAGATGGTTTATCCTATGCAACAGATATACAATCTGATGTCATAACTCAATAAAAATGGTTATTATTTTATTACAAAAAATGGTTATTGAAAAGGTGTCTTCGATTTTTAAATTGAGAAAAA